>NW_028289855.1:0-124905 GCF_059628265.1 Tinamus guttatus | reverse complement strand
GAGACATTGCCTCTGGATTTGGTGCCCAGGGTGAATTGGAGGTCCTGAGCACAGACCCGGGGCGAAGGCGCCTGGCGCCACGTCAAAAATTCCCCAAGAGCGGCGGCTTGCGATTTCGCACCACACATGGGGTCGGTGATCGGGACCACCAGCACCGGCATTTCTCTGACAGCTTGGCCTCTGAGGTCCAGACCTGGCCTTTTGGGGCACATGCACCTAGCAGAGTGTCCAGCTTCCCGAGAGCCGTCGCCAGAATTTTGGACCCTAGAGGTGGTCTCTGTCGGTCTCGAGACATTGCCTCTGGATTTGGTGCCCAGAGTGAACCTTTCTGCCCTGAGCGCAGGTCTGGGGCGAAGGCGCCCGGCGCCACGTCAAGAATTCCCCAAGAGCGGCCGCTTGCGATTTCGCACCACACATGGGGTCGGTGATCGGGACCACCAGCACCGGCATTTCACTGACAGCTTGGCCTCTGGGATCCAGACCTGGCCTTTTGGGGCACTTGCACTTAGCAGAGTGTCCAGCTTCCCGAGAGCCGTCGCCAGAATTTTGGACCCTAGAGGTGGTCTCTGTCGGTCCCGAGACATTGCCTCTGGATTTGGTGCCCAGGGTGAATTGGAGGTCCTGAGCACAGACCCGGGGCGAAGGCGCCCGGCGCCACGTCAAAAATTCCCCAAGAGCGGCGGCTTGCGATTTCGCACCACACATGGGGTCGGTGATCGGGACCACCAGCACCGACATTTCTCTGACAGCTTGGCCTCTGAGGTCCAGACCTGGCCTTTTGGGGCACTTGCACCTAGCAGAGTGTCCAGCTTCCCGAGAGCCGTCGCCAGAATTTTGGACCCTAGAGGTGGTCTCTGTCGGTCTCGAGACATTGCCTCTGGATTTGGTGCCCAGGGTGAATTGGAGGTCCTGAGCGCAGGTCTGGGGCGAAGGCGCCCGGCGCCACGTCAAGAATTCCCCAAGAGCGGCCGCTTGCGATTTCGCACCACACATGGGGTCGGTGATCGGGACCACCAGCACCGGCATTTCTCTGACAGCTTGGCCTCTGGGATCCAGACCTGGCCTTTTGGGGCACTTGCACCTAGCAGAGTGTCCAGCTTCCCGAGAGCCGTCGCCAGAATTTTGGACCCTAGAGGTGGTCTCTGTCGGTCCCGAGACATTGCCTCTGGATTTGGTGCCCAGGGTGAATTGGAGGTCCTGAGCACAGACCCGGGGTGAAGGCGCCCGGCGCCACGTCAAAAATTCCCCAAGAGCGGCGGCTTGCGATTTCGCACCACACATGGGGTCGGTGATCGGGACCACCAGCACCGGCATTTCTCTGACAGCTTGGCCTCTGAGGTCCAGACCTGGCCTTTTGGGGCACTTGCACCTAGCAGAGTGTCCAGCTTCCCGAGAGCCGTCGCCAGAATTTTGGACCCTAGAGGTGGTCTCTGTCGGTCCCGAAACATTGCCTCTGGATTTGGTGCCCAGGGTGAACCTTTCTGCCCTGAGCGCAGGTCTGGGGCGAAGGCGCCCGGCGCCACGTCAAGAATTCCCCAAGAGCGGCCGCTTGCGATTTCGCACCACACATGGGGTCGGTGATCGGGACCACCAGCACCGGCATTTCTCTGACAGCTTGGCCTCTGGGATCCAGACCTGGCCTTTTGGGGCACTTGCACCTAGCAGAGTGTCCAGCTTCCGAGAGCCGTCGCCAGAATTTTGGACCCTAGAGGTGGTCTCTGTCGGTCCCGAGACATTGCCTCTGGATTTGGTGCCCAGGGTGAATTGGAGGTCCTGAGCGCAGGTCTGGGGCGAAGGCGCCCGGCGCCACATCAAGAATTCCCCAAGAGCGGCCGCTTGCGATTTCGCACCACACATGGGGTCGGTGATCGGGACCACCAGCACCGGCATTTCACTGACAGCTTGGCCTCTGGGATCCAGACCTGGCCTTTTGGGGCACTTGCACCTAGCAGAGTGTCCAGCTTCCCGAGAGCCGTCGCCAGAATTTTGGACCCTAGAGGTGGTCTCTGTCGGTCCCGAGACATTGCCTCTGGATTTGGTGCCCAGGGTGAATTGGAGGTCCTGAGCACAGACCCGGGGCGAAGGCGCCCGGCGCCACGTCAAAGATTCCCCAAGAGCTGCCGCTTGGGATTTCGCACCACACATGGGGTCGGTGATCGGGACCACCAGCACCGGCATTTCACTGACAGCTTGGCCTCTGGGATCCAGACCTGGCCTTTTGGGGCACTTGCACCTAGCAGAGTGTCCAGCTTCCCGAGAGCCGTCGCCAGAATTTTGGACCCTAGAGGTGGTCTCTGTCGGTCTCGAGACATTGCCTCTGGATTTGGTGCCCAGGGTGATCCTTTCTGCCCTGAGCGCAGGTCTGGGGCGAAGGCGCCCGGCGCCACGTCAAGAATTCCCCAAGAGCGGCCGCTTGCGATTTCGCACCACACATGGGGTCGGTGATTGGGACCACCAGCACCGGCATTTCACTGACAGCTTGGCCTCTGGGATCCAGACCTGGCCTTTTGGGGCACTTGCACCTAGCAGAGTGTCCAGCTTCCCGAGAGCCGTCGCCAGAATTTTGGACCCTAGAGGTGGTCTCTGTCGGTCCCGAGACATTGCCTCTGGATTTGGTGCCCAGGGTGAACCTTTCTGCCCTGAGCGCAGGTCTGGGGCGAAGGCGCCCGGCGCCACGTCAAGAATTCCCCAAGAGCGGCCGCTTGCGATTTCGCACCACACATGGGGTCGGTGATCGGGACCACCAGCACCGGCATTTCTCTGACAGCTTGGCCTCTGAGGTCCAGACCTGGCCTTTTGGGGCACTTGCACCTAGCAGAGTGTCCAGCTTCCCGAGAGCCGTCGTCAAAATTTTGGACACTAGAGGTGGTCTCTGTCGGTCCCGAGATATTGCCTCTGGATTTGGTGCCCAGGGTGAATTGGAGGTCCTGAGCACAGACCCGGGGCGAAGGCGCCCGGCGCCACGTCAAGAATTCCCCAAGAGCGGCCGCTTGCGATTTCGCACCACACATGGGTCGGTGATCGGGACCACCAGCACCGGCATTTCACTGACAGCTTGGCCTCTGGGATCCAGACCTGGCCTTTTGGGGCACTTGCACCTAGCAGAGTGTCCAGCTTCCCGAGAGCCGTCGCCAGAATTTTGGACCCTAGAGGTGGTCTCTGTCGGTCCCGAGACATTGCCTCTGGATTTGGTGCCCAGGGTGAACCTTTCTGCCCTGAGCGCAGGTCTGGGCGAAGGCGCCCGGCGCCACGTCAAGAATTCCCCAAGAGCGGCCGCTTGCGATTTCGCACCACACATGGGGTCGGTGATCGGGACCACCAGCACCGGCATTTCACTGACAGCTTGGCCTCTGGGATCCAGACCTGGCCTTTTGGGGCACTTGCACCTAGCAGAGTGTCCAGCTTCCCGAGAGCCGTCACCAGAATTTTGGACCCTAGAGGTGGTCTCTGTCGGTCCCGAGACATTGCCTCTGGATTTGGTGCCAGGGTGAATTGGAGGTCCTGAGCACAGACCCGGGGTGAAGGCGCCCGGCGCCACGTCAAAAATTCCCCAAGAGCGGCGACTTGCGATTTCGCACCACACATGGGGTCGGTGATCGGGACCACCAGCACCGGCATTTCTCTGACAGCTTGGCCTCTGAGGTCCAGACCTGGCCTTTTGGGGCACTTGCACCTAGCAGAGTGTCCAGCTTCCCGAGAGCCGTCGCCAGAATTTTGGACCCTAGAGGTGGTCTCTGTCGGTCCCGAGACATTGCCTCTGGATTTGGTGCCCAGGGTGAACCTTTCTGCCCTGAGCGCAGGTCTGGGGCGAAGGCGCCCGGCGCCACGTCAAGAATTCCCCAAGAGCGGCCGCTTGCGATTTCGCACCACACATGGGGTCGGTGATCGGGACCACCAGCACCGGCATTTCACTGACAGCTTGGCCTCTGGGATCCAGACCTGGCCTTTTGGGGCACTTGCACCTAGCAGAGTGTCCAGCTTCCCGAGAGCCGTCGCCAGAATTTTGGACCCTAGAGGTGGTCTCTGTCGGTCCCGAGACATTGCCTCTGGATTTGGTGCCCAGGGTGAACCTTTCTGCCCTGAGCGCAGGTCTGGGGCGAAGGCGCCCGGCGCCACGTCAAGAATTCCCCAAGAGCGGCCGCTTGCGATTTCGCACCACACATGGGGTCGGTGATCGGGACCACCAGCACCGGCATTTCACTGACAGCTTGGCCTCTGGGATCCAGACCTGGCCTTTTGGGGCACTTGCACCTAGCAGAGTGTCCAGCTTCCCGAGAGCCGTCGCCAGAATTTTGGACCCTAGAGGTGGTCTCTGTCGGTCCCGAGACATTGCCTCTGGATTTGGTGCCCAGGGTGAATTGGAGGTCCTGAGCACAGACCCGGGGTGAAGGCGCCCGGCGCCACGTCAAAAATTCCCCAAGAGCGGCGGCTTGCGATTTCGCACCACACATGGGGTCGGTGATCGGGACCACCAGCACCGGCATTTCTCTGACAGCTTGGCCTCTGAGGTCCAGACCTGGCCTTTTGGGGCACTTGCACCTAGCAGAGTGTCCAGCTTCCCGAGAGCCGTCGCCAGAATTTTGGACCCTAGAGGTGGTCTCTGTCGGTCCCGAGACATTGCCTCTGGATTTGGTGCCCAGGGTGAACCTTTCTGCCCTGAGCGCAGGTCTGGGGCGAAGGCGCCCGGCGCCACGTTAAGAATTCCCCAAGAGCGGCCGCTTGCGATTTCGCACCACACATGGGGTCGGTGATCGGGACCACCAGCACCGGCATTTCTCTGACAGCTTGGCCTCTGGGATCCAGACCTGGCCTTTTGGGGCACTTGCACCTAGCAGAGTGCCCAGCTTCCCGAGAGCCGTCGCCAGAATTTTGGACCCTAGAGGTGGTCTCTGTCGGTCCCGAGACATTGCCTCTGGATTTGGTGCCCAGGGTGAACCTTTCTGCCCTGAGCGCAGGTCTGGGGCGAAGGCGCCCGGCGCCACGTCAAGAATTCCCCAAGAGCGGCCGCTTGCGATTTCGCACCACACATGGGGTCGGTGATCGGGACCACCAGCACCGGCATTTCACTGACAGCTTGGCCTCTGGGATCCAGACCTGGCCTTTTGGGGCACTTGCACCTAGCAGAGTGTCCAGCTTCCCGAGAGCCGTCGCCAGAATTTTGGACCCTAGAGGTGGTCTCTGTCGGTCCCGAGACATTGCCTCTGGATTTGGTGCCCAGGGTGAATTGGAGGTCCTGAGCGCAGGTCTGGGGCGAAGGCGCCCGGCGCCACGTCAAGAATTCCCCAAGAGCGGCCGCTTGCGATTTCGCACCACACATGGGGTCGGTGATCGGTACCACCAGCACCGGCATTTCTCTGACAGCTTGGCCTCTGGGATCCAGACCTGGCCTTATGGGGCACTTGCACCTAGCAGAGTGTCCAGCTTCCCGAGAGCCGTCGCCAGAATTTTGGACCCTAGAGGTGGTCTCTGTCGGTCCCGAGACATTGCCTCTGGATTTGGTGCCCAGGGTGAATTGGAGGTCCTGAGCACAGACCCGGGGTGAAGGCGCCCGGCGCCACGTCAAAAATTCCCCAAGAGCGGCGGCTTGCGATTTCGCACCACACATGGGGTCGGTGATCGGGACCACCAGCACCGGCATTTCTCTGACAGCTTGGCCTCTGAGGTCCAGACCTGGCCTTTTGGGGCACTTGCACCTAGCAGAGTGTCCAGCTTCCCGAGAGCCGTCGCCAGAATTTTGGACCCTAGAGGTGGTCTCTGTCGGTCCCGAGACATTGCCTCTGGATTTGGTGCCCAGGGTGAACCTTTCTGCCCTGAGCGCAGGTCTGGGGCGAAGGCGCCCGGCGCCACGTCAAGAATTCCCCAAGAGCGGCCGCTTGCGATTTCGCACCACACATGGGGTCGGTGATCGGGACCACCAGCACCGGCATTTCACTGACAGCTTGGCCTCTGGGATCCAGACCTGGCCTTTTGGGGCACTTGCACCTAGCAGAGTGTCCAGCTTCCCGAGAGCCGTCACCAGAATTTTGGACCCTAGAGGTGGTCTCTGTCGGTCCCGAGACATTGCCTCTGGATTTGGTGCCCAGGGTGAATTGGAGGTCCTGAGCACAGACCCGGGGTGAAGGCGCCCGGCGCCACGTCAAAAATTCCCCAAGAGCGGCGACTTGCGATTTCGCACCACACATGGGGTCGGTGATCGGGACCACCAGCACCGGCATTTCTCTGACAGCTTGGCCTCTGAGGTCCAGACCTGGCCTTTTGGGGCACTTGCACCTAGCAGAGTGTCCAGCTTCCCGAGAGCCGTCGCCAGAATTTTGGACCCTAGAGGTGGTCTCTGTCGGTCCCGAGACATTGCCTCTGGATTTGGTGCCCAGGGTGAACCTTTCTGCCCTGAGCGCAGGTCTGGGGCGAAGGCGCCCGGCGCCACGTCAAGAATTCCCCAAGAGCGGCCGCTTGCGATTTCGCACCACACATGGGGTCGGTGATCGGTACCACCAGCACCGGCATTTCTCTGACAGCTTGGCCTCTGGGATCCAGACCTGGCCTTATGGGGCACTTGCACCTAGCAGAGTGTCCAGCTTCCCGAGAGCCGTCGCCAGAATTTTGGACCCTAGAGGTGGTCTCTGTCGGTCCCGAGACATTGCCTCTGGATTTGGTGCCCAGGGTGAATTGGAGGTCCTGAGCACAGACCCGGGGTGAAGGCGCCCGGCGCCACGTCAAAAATTCCCCAAGAGCGGCGGCTTGCGATTTCGCACCACACATGGGGTCGGTGATCGGGACCACCAGCACCGGCATTTCTCTGACAGCTTGGCCTCTGAGGTCCAGACCTGGCCTTTTGGGGCACTTGCACCTAGCAGAGTGTCCAGCTTCCCGAGAGCCGTCGCCAGAATTTTGGACCCTAGAGGTGGTCTCTGTCGGTCCCGAGACATTGCCTCTGGATTTGGTGCCCAGGGTGAATTGGAGGTCCTGAGCACAGACCCGGGGTGAAGGCGCCCGGCGCCACGTCAAAAATTCCCCAAGAGCGGCGGCTTGCGATTTCGCACCACACATGGGGTCGGTGATCGGGACCACCAGCACCGGCATTTCTCTGACAGCTTGGCCTCTGAGGTCCAGACCTGGCCTTTTGGGGCACTTGCACCTAGCAGAGTGTCCAGCTTCCCGAGAGCCGTCGCCAGAATTTTGGACCCTAGAGGTGGTCTCTGTCGGTCCCGAAACATTGCCTCTGGATTTGGTGCCCAGGGTGAACCTTTCTGCCCTGAGCGCAGGTCTGGGGCGAAGGCGCCCGGCGCCACGTCAAGAATTCCCCAAGAGCGGCCGCTTGCGATTTCGCACCACACATGGGGTCGGTGATCGGGACCACCAGCACCGGCATTTCTCTGACAGCTTGGCCTCTGGGATCCAGACCTGGCCTTTTGGGGCACTTGCACCTAGCAGAGTGTCCAGCTTCCCGAGAGCCGTCGCCAGAATTTTGGACCCTAGAGGTGGTCTCTGTCGGTCCCGAGACATTGCCTCTGGATTTGGTGCCCAGGGTGAACCTTTCTGCCCTGAGCGCAGGTCTGGGGCGAAGGCGCCCGGCGCCACGTCAAAAATTCCCCAAGAGCGGCCGCTTGCGATTTCGCACCACACATGGGGTCGGTGATCGGGACCACCAGCACCGGCATTTCTCTGACAGCTTGGCCTCTGAGGTCCAGACCTGGCCTTTTGGGGCACTTGCACCTAGCAGAGTGTCCAGCTTCCCGAGAGCCGTCGCCAGAATTTTGGACCCTAGAGGTGGTCTCTGTCGGTCCCGAGACATTGCCTCTGGATTTGGTGCCCAGGGTGAATTGGAGGTCCTGAGCGCAGGTCTGGGGCGAAGGCGCCCGGCGCCACATCAAGAATTCCCCAAGAGCGGCCGCTTGCGATTTCGCACCACACATGGGGTCGGTGATCGGGACCACCAGCACCGGCATTTCACTGACAGCTTGGCCTCTGGGATCCAGACCTGGCCTTTTGGGGCACTTGCACCTAGCAGAGTGTCCAGCTTCCCGAGAGCCGTCGCCAGAATTTTGGACCCTAGAGGTGGTCTCTGTCGGTCCCGAGACATTGCCTCTGGATTTGGTGCCCAGGGTGAATTGGAGGTCCTGAGCACAGACCCGGGGCGAAGGCGCCCGGCGCCACGTCAAAGATTCCCCAAGAGCTGCCGCTTGGGATTTCGCACCACACATGGGGTCGGTGATCGGGACCACCAGCACCGGCATTTCTCTGACAGCTTGGCCTCTGAGGTCCAGACCTGGCCTTTTGGGGCACTTGCACCTAGCAGAGTGTCCAGCTTCCCGAGAGCCGTCGCCAGAATTTTGGACCCTAGAGGTGGTCTCTGTCGGTCTCGAGACATTGCCTCTGGATTTGGTGCCCAGGGTGATCCTTTCTGCCCTGAGCGCAGGTCTGGGGCGAAGGCGCCCGGCGCCACGTCAAGAATTCCCCAAGAGCGGCCGCTTGCGATTTCGCACCACACATGGGGTCGGTGATTGGGACCACCAGCACCGGCATTTCACTGACAGCTTGGCCTCTGGGATCCAGACCTGGCCTTTTGGGGCACTTGCACCTAGCAGAGTGTCCAGCTTCCCGAGAGCCGTCGCCAGAATTTTGGACCCTAGAGGTGGTCTCTGTCGGTCCCGAGACATTGCCTCTGGATTTGGTGCCCAGGGTGAACCTTTCTGCCCTGAGCGCAGGTCTGGGGCGAAGGCGCCCGGCGCCACGTCAAGAATTCCCCAAGAGCGGCCGCTTGCGATTTCGCACCACACATGGGGTCGGTGATCGGGACCACCAGCACCGGCATTTCTCTGACAGCTTGGCCTCTGAGGTCCAGACCTGGCCTTTTGGGGCACTTGCACCTAGCAGAGTGTCCAGCTTCCCGAGAGCCGTCGTCAAAATTTTGGACACTAGAGGTGGTCTCTGTCGGTCCCGAGATATTGCCTCTGGATTTGGTGCCCAGGGTGAATTGGAGGTCCTGAGCACAGACCCGGGGCGAAGGCGCCCGGCGCCACGTCAAGAATTCCCCAAGAGCGGCCGCTTGCGATTTCGCACCACACATGGGGTCGGTGATCGGGACCACCAGCACCGGCATTTCACTGACAGCTTGGCCTCTGGGATCCAGACCTGGCCTTTTGGGGCACTTGCACCTAGCAGAGTGTCCAGCTTCCCGAGAGCCGTCGCCAGAATTTTGGACCCTAGAGGTGGTCTCTGTCGGTCCCGAGACATTGCCTCTGGATTTGGTGCCCAGGGTGAACCTTTCTGCCCTGAGCGCAGGTCTGGGGCGAAGGCGCCCGGCGCCACGTCAAGAATTCCCCAAGAGCGGCCGCTTGCGATTTCGCACCACACATGGGGTCGGTGATCGGGACCACCAGCACCGGCATTTCACTGACAGCTTGGCCTCTGGGATCCAGACCTGGCCTTTTGGGGCACTTGCACCTAGCAGAGTGTCCAGCTTCCCGAGAGCCGTCGCCAGAATTTTGGACCCTAGAGGTGGTCTCTGTCGGTCCCGAGACATTGCCTCTGGATTTGGTGCCCAGGGTGAATTGGAGGTCCTGAGCACAGACCCGGGGTGAAGGCGCCCGGCGCCACGTCAAAAATTCCCCAAGAGCGGCGACTTGCGATTTCGCACCACACATGGGGTCGGTGATCGGGACCACCAGCACCGGCATTTCTCTGACAGCTTGGCCTCTGAGGTCCAGACCTGGCCTTTTGGGGCACTTGCACCTAGCAGAGTGTCCAGCTTCCCGAGAGCCGTCGCCAGAATTTTGGACCCTAGAGGTGGTCTCTGTCGGTCCCGAGACATTGCCTCTGGATTTGGTGCCCAGGGTGAACCTTTCTGCCCTGAGCGCAGGTCTGGGGCGAAGGCGCCCGGCGCCACGTCAAGAATTCCCCAAGAGCGGCCGCTTGCGATTTCGCACCACACATGGGGTCGGTGATCGGGACCACCAGCACCGGCATTTCACTGACAGCTTGGCCTCTGGGATCCAGACCTGGCCTTTTGGGGCACTTGCACCTAGCAGAGTGTCCAGCTTCCCGAGAGCCGTCGCCAGAATTTTGGACCCTAGAGGTGGTCTCTGTCGGTCCCGAGACATTGCCTCTGGATTTGGTGCCCAGGGTGAACCTTTCTGCCCTGAGCGCAGGTCTGGGGCGAAGGCGCCCGGCGCCACGTCAAGAATTCCCCAAGAGCGGCCGCTTGCGATTTCGCACCACACATGGGGTCGGTGATCGGGACCACCAGCACCGGCATTTCACTGACAGCTTGGCCTCTGGGATCCAGACCTGGCCTTTTGGGGCACTTGCACCTAGCAGAGTGTCCAGCTTCCCGAGAGCCGTCGCCAGAATTTTGGACCCTAGAGGTGGTCTCTGTCGGTCCCGAGACATTGCCTCTGGATTTGGTGCCCAGGGTGAATTGGAGGTCCTGAGCACAGACCCGGGGTGAAGGCGCCCGGCGCCACGTCAAAAATTCCCCAAGAGCGGCGGCTTGCGATTTCGCACCACACATGGGGTCGGTGATCGGGACCACCAGCACCGGCATTTCTCTGACAGCTTGGCCTCTGAGGTCCAGACCTGGCCTTTTGGGGCACTTGCACCTAGCAGAGTGTCCAGCTTCCCGAGAGCCGTCGCCAGAATTTTGGACCCTAGAGGTGGTCTCTGTCGGTCCCGAGACATTGCCTCTGGATTTGGTGCCCAGGGTGATCCTTTCTGCCCTGAGCGCAGGTCTGGGGCGAAGGCGCCCGGCGCCACGTCAAGAATTCCCCAAGAGCGGCCGCTTGCGATTTCGCACCACACATGGGGTCGGTGATCGGGACCACCAGCACCGGCATTTCTCTGACAGCTTGGCCTCTGGGATCCAGACCTGGCCTTTTGGGGCACTTGCACCTAGCAGAGTGTCCAGCTTCCCGAGAGCCGTCGCCAGAATTTTGGACCCTAGAGGTGGTCTCTGTCGGTCCCGAGACATTGCCTCTGGATTTGGTGCCCAGGGTGAACCTTTCTGCCCTGAGCGCAGGTCTGGGGCGAAGGCGCCCGGCGCCACGTCAAGAATTCCCCAAGAGCGGCCGCTTGCGATTTCGCACCACACATGGGGTCGGTGATCGGGACCACCAGCACCGGCATTTCTCTGACAGCTTGGCCTCTGGGATCCAGACCTGGCCTTTTGGGGCACTTGCACCTAGCAGAGTGTCCAGCTTCCCGAGAGCCGTCGCCAGAATTTTGGACCCTAGAGGTGGTCTCTGTCGGTCCCGAGACATTGCCTCTGGATTTGGTGCCCAGGGTGAACCTTTCTGCCCTGAGCGCAGGTCTGGGGCGAAGGCGCCCGGCGCCACGTCAAAAATTCCCCAAGAGCGGCCGCTTGCGATTTCGCACCACACATGGGGTCGGTGATCGGGACCACCAGCACCGGCATTTCTCTGACAGCTTGGCCTCTGAGGTCCAGACCTGGCCTTTTGGGGCACTTGCACCTAGCAGAGTGTCCAGCTTCCCGAGAGCCGTCGCCAGAATTTTGGACCCTAGAGGTGGTCTCTGTCGGTCCCGAGACATTGCCTCTGGATTTGGTGCCCAGGGTGAATTGGAGGTCCTGAGCGCAGGTCTGGGGCGAAGGCGCCCGGCGCCACATCAAGAATTCCCCAAGAGCGGCCGCTTGCGATTTCGCACCACACATGGGGTCGGTGATCGGGACCACCAGCACCGGCATTTCACTGACAGCTTGGCCTCTGGGATCCAGACCTGGCCTTTTGGGGCACTTGCACCTAGCAGAGTGTCCAGCTTCCCGAGAGCCGTCGCCAGAATTTTGGACCCTAGAGGTGGTCTCTGTCGGTCCCGAGACATTGCCTCTGGATTTGGTGCCCAGGGTGAATTGGAGGTCCTGAGCACAGACCCGGGGCGAAGGCGCCCGGCGCCACGTCAAAGATTCCCCAAGAGCTGCCGCTTGGGATTTCGCACCACACATGGGGTCGGTGATCGGGACCACCAGCACCGGCATTTCTCTGACAGCTTGGCCTCTGAGGTCCAGACCTGGCCTTTTGGGGCACTTGCACCTAGCAGAGTGTCCAGCTTCCCGAGAGCCGTCGCCAGAATTTTGGACCCTAGAGGTGGTCTCTGTCGGTCTCGAGACATTGCCTCTGGATTTGGTGCCCAGGGTGATCCTTTCTGCCCTGAGCGCAGGTCTGGGGCGAAGGCGCCCGGCGCCACGTCAAGAATTCCCCAAGAGCGGCCGCTTGCGATTTCGCACCACACATGGGGTCGGTGATTGGGACCACCAGCACCGGCATTTCACTGACAGCTTGGCCTCTGGGATCCAGACCTGGCCTTTTGGGGCACTTGCACCTAGCAGAGTGTCCAGCTTCCCGAGAGCCGTCGCCAGAATTTTGGACCCTAGAGGTGGTCTCTGTCGGTCCCGAGACATTGCCTCTGGATTTGGTGCCCAGGGTGAACCTTTCTGCCCTGAGCGCAGGTCTGGGGCGAAGGCGCCCGGCGCCACGTCAAGAATTCCCCAAGAGCGGCCGCTTGCGATTTCGCACCACACATGGGGTCGGTGATCGGGACCACCAGCACCGGCATTTCTCTGACAGCTTGGCCTCTGAGGTCCAGACCTGGCCTTTTGGGGCACTTGCACCTAGCAGAGTGTCCAGCTTCCCGAGAGCCGTCGTCAAAATTTTGGACACTAGAGGTGGTCTCTGTCGGTCCCGAGATATTGCCTCTGGATTTGGTGCCCAGGGTGAATTGGAGGTCCTGAGCACAGACCCGGGGCGAAGGCGCCCGGCGCCACGTCAAGAATTCCCCAAGAGCGGCCGCTTGCGATTTCGCACCACACATGGGGTCGGTGATCGGGACCACCAGCACCGGCATTTCACTGACAGCTTGGCCTCTGGGATCCAGACCTGGCCTTTTGGGGCACTTGCACCTAGCAGAGTGTCCAGCTTCCCGAGAGCCGTCGCCAGAATTTTGGACCCTAGAGGTGGTCTCTGTCGGTCCCGAGACATTGCCTCTGGATTTGGTGCCCAGGGTGAACCTTTCTGCCCTGAGCGCAGGTCTGGGGCGAAGGCGCCCGGCGCCACGTCAAGAATTCCCCAAGAGCGGCCGCTTGCGATTTCGCACCACACATGGGGTCGGTGATCGGGACCACCAGCACCGGCATTTCACTGACAGCTTGGCCTCTGGGATCCAGACCTGGCCTTTTGGGGCACTTGCACCTAGCAGAGTGTCCAGCTTCCCGAGAGCCGTCGCCAGAATTTTGGACCCTAGAGGTGGTCTCTGTCGGTCCCGAGACATTGCCTCTGGATTTGGTGCCCAGGGTGAATTGGAGGTCCTGAGCACAGACCCGGGGTGAAGGCGCCCGGCGCCACGTCAAAAATTCCCCAAGAGCGGCGACTTGCGATTTCGCACCACACATGGGGTCGGTGATCGGGACCACCAGCACCGGCATTTCTCTGACAGCTTGGCCTCTGAGGTCCAGACCTGGCCTTTTGGGGCACTTGCACCTAGCAGAGTGTCCAGCTTCCCGAGAGCCGTCGCCAGAATTTTGGACCCTAGAGGTGGTCTCTGTCGGTCCCGAGACATTGCCTCTGGATTTGGTGCCCAGGGTGAACCTTTCTGCCCTGAGCGCAGGTCTGGGGCGAAGGCGCCCGGCGCCACGTCAAGAATTCCCCAAGAGCGGCCGCTTGCGATTTCGCACCACACATGGGGTCGGTGATCGGGACCACCAGCACCGGCATTTCACTGACAGCTTGGCCTCTGGGATCCAGACCTGGCCTTTTGGGGCACTTGCACCTAGCAGAGTGTCCAGCTTCCCGAGAGCCGTCGCCAGAATTTTGGACCCTAGAGGTGGTCTCTGTCGGTCCCGAGACATTGCCTCTGGATTTGGTGCCCAGGGTGAACCTTTCTGCCCTGAGCGCAGGTCTGGGGCGAAGGCGCCCGGCGCCACGTCAAGAATTCCCCAAGAGCGGCCGCTTGCGATTTCGCACCACACATGGGGTCGGTGATCGGGACCACCAGCACCGGCATTTCACTGACAGCTTGGCCTCTGGGATCCAGACCTGGCCTTTTGGGGCACTTGCACCTAGCAGAGTGTCCAGCTTCCCGAGAGCCGTCGCCAGAATTTTGGACCCTAGAGGTGGTCTCTGTCGGTCCCGAGACATTGCCTCTGGATTTGGTGCCCAGGGTGAATTGGAGGTCCTGAGCACAGACCCGGGGTGAAGGCGCCCGGCGCCACGTCAAAAATTCCCCAAGAGCGGCGGCTTGCGATTTCGCACCACACATGGGGTCGGTGATCGGGACCACCAGCACCGGCATTTCTCTGACAGCTTGGCCTCTGAGGTCCAGACCTGGCCTTTTGGGGCACTTGCACCTAGCAGAGTGTCCAGCTTCCCGAGAGCCGTCGCCAGAATTTTGGACCCTAGAGGTGGTCTCTGTCGGTCCCGAGACATTGCCTCTGGATTTGGTGCCCAGGGTGATCCTTTCTGCCCTGAGCGCAGGTCTGGGGCGAAGGCGCCCGGCGCCACGTCAAGAATTCCCCAAGAGCGGCCGCTTGCGATTTCGCACCACACATGGGGTCGGTGATCGGGACCACCAGCACCGGCATTTCTCTGACAGCTTGGCCTCTGGGATCCAGACCTGGCCTTTTGGGGCACTTGCACCTAGCAGAGTGTCCAGCTTCCCGAGAGCCGTCGCCAGAATTTTGGACCCTAGAGGTGGTCTCTGTCGGTCCCGAGACATTGCCTCTGGATTTGGTGCCCAGGGTGAACCTTTCTGCCCTGAGCGCAGGTCTGGGGCGAAGGCGCCCGGCGCCACGTCAAGAATTCCCCAAGAGCGGCCGCTTGCGATTTCGCACCACACATGGGGTCGGTGATCGGGACCACCAGCACCGGCATTTCTCTGACAGCTTGGCCTCTGGGATCCAGACCTGGCCTTTTGGGGCACTTGCACCTAGCAGAGTGTCCAGCTTCCCGAGAGCCGTCGCCAGAATTTTGGACCCTAGAGGTGGTCTCTGTCGGTCCCGAGACATTGCCTCTGGATTTGGTGCCCAGGGTGAATTGGAGGTCCTGAGCGCAGGTCTGGGGCGAAGGCGCCCGGCGCCACGTCAAGAATTCCCCAAGAGCGGCCGTTTGCGATTTCGCACCACACATGGGGTCGGTGATCGGGACCACCAGCACCGGCATTTCTCTGACAGCTTGGCCTCTGGGATCCAGACCTGGCCTTTTGGGGCACTTGCACCTAGCAGAGTGTCCAGCTTCCCGAGAGCCGTCGCCAGAATTTTGGACCCTAGAGGTGGTCTCTGTCGGTCCCGAGACATTGCCTCTGGATTTGGTGCCCAGGGTGAACCTTTCTGCCCTGAGCGCAGGTCTGGGGCGAAGGCGCCCGGCGCCACGTCAAGAATTCCCCAAGAGCGGCCGCTTGCGATTTCGCACCACACATGGGGTCGGTGATCGGGACCACCAGCACCGGCATTTCACTGACAGCTTGGCCTCTGGGATCCAGACCTGGCCTTTTGGGGCACTTGCACCTAGCAGAGTGTCCAGCTTCCCGAGAGCCGTCGCCAGAATTTTGGACCCTAGAGGTGGTCTCTGTCGGTCCCGAGACATTGCCTCTGGATTTGGTGCCCAGGGTGAATTGGAGGTCCTGAGCACAGACCCGGGGTGAAGGCGCCCGGCGCCACGTCAAAAATTCCCCAAGAGCGGCGGCTTGCGATTTCGCACCACACATGGGGTCGGTGATCGGGACCACCAGCACCGGCATTTCTCTGACAGCTTGGCCTCTGAGGTCCAGACCTGACCTTTTGGGGCACTTGCACCTAGCAGAGTGTCCAGCTTCCCGAGAGCCGTCGCCAGAATTTTGGACCCTAGAGGTGGTCTCTGTCGGTCCCGAGACATTGCCTCTGGATTTGGTGCCCAGGGTGATCCTTTCTGCCCTGAGCGCAGGTCTGGGGCGAAGGCGCCCGGCGCCACGTCAAGAATTCCCCAAGAGCGGCCGCTTGCGATTTCGCACCACACATGGGGTCGGTGATCGGGACCACCAGCACCGGCATTTCTCTGACAGCTTGGCCTCTGGGATCCAGACCTGGCCTTTTGGGGCACTTGCACCTAGCAGAGTGTCCAGCTTCCCGAGAGCCGTCGCCAGAATTTTGGACCCTAGAGGTGGTCTCTGTCGGTCCCGAGACATTGCCTCTGGATTTGGTGCCCAGGGTGAACCTTTCTGCCCTGAGCGCAGGTCTGGGGCGAAGGCGCCCGGCGCCACGTCAAGAATTCCCCAAGAGCGGCCGCTTGCGATTTCGCACCACACATGGGGTCGGTGATCGGGACCACCAGCACCGGCATTTCTCTGACAGCTTGGCCTCTGGGATCCAGACCTGGCCTTTTGGGGCACTTGCACCTAGCAGAGTGTCCAGCTTCCCGAGAGCCGTCGCCAGAATTTTGGACCCTAGAGGTGGTCTCTGTCGGTCCCGAGACATTGCCTCTGGATTTGGTGCCCAGGGTGAATTGGAGGTCCTGAGCGCAGGTCTGGGGCGAAGGCGCCCGGCGCCACGTCAAGAATTCCCCAAGAGCGGCCGCTTGCGATTTCGCACCACACATGGGGTCGGTGATCGGGACCACCAGCACCGGCATTTCTCTGACAGCTTGGCCTCTGGGATCCAGACCTGGCCTTTTGGGGCACTTGCACCTAGCAGAGTGTCCAGCTTCCCGAGAGCCGTCGCCAGAATTTTGGACCCTAGAGGTGGTCTCTGTCGGTCCCGAGACATTGCCTCTGGATTTGGTGCCCAGGGTGAACCTTTCTGCCCTGAGCGCAGGTCTGGGGCGAAGGCGCCCGGCGCCACGTCAAGAATTCCCCAAGAGCGGCCGCTTGCGATTTCGCACCACACATGGGGTCGGTGATCGGGACCACCAGCACCGGCATTTCTCTGACAGCTTGGCCTCTGGGATCCAGACCTGGCCTTTTGGGGCACTTGCACCTAGCAGAGTGTCCAGCTTCCCGAGAGCCGTCGCCAGAATTTTGGACCCTAGAGGTGGTCTCTGTCGGTCCCGAGACATTGCCTCTGGATTTGGTGCCCAGGGTGAATTGGAGGTCCTGAGCGCAGGTCTGGGGCGAAGGCGCCCGGCGCCACGTCAAGAATTCCCCAAGAGCGGCCGCTTGCGATTTCGCACCACACATGGGGTCGGTGATCGGTACCACCAGCACCGGCATTTCTCTGACAGCTTGGCCTCTGGGATCCAGACCTGGCCTTATGGGGCACTTGCACCTAGCAGAGTGTCCAGCTTCCCGAGAGCCGTCGCCAGAATTTTGGACCCTAGAGGTGGTCTCTGTCGGTCCCGAGACATTGCCTCTGGATTTGGTGCCCAGGGTGAATTGGAGGTCCTGAGCACAGACCCGGGGTGAAGGCGCCCGGCGCCACGTCAAAAATTCCCCAAGAGCGGCGGCTTGCGATTTCGCACCACACATGGGGTCGGTGATCGGGACCACCAGCACCGGCATTTCTCTGACAGCTTGGCCTCTGAGGTCCAGACCTGGCCTTTTGGGGCACTTGCACCTAGCAGAGTGTCCAGCTTCCCGAGAGCCGTCGCCAGAATTTTGGACCCTAGAGGTGGTCTCTGTCGGTCCCGAGACATTGCCTCTGGATTTGGTGCCCAGGGTGAACCTTTCTGCCCTGAGCGCAGGTCTGGGGCGAAGGCGCCCGGCGCCACGTCAAGAATTCCCCAAGAGCGGCCGCTTGCGATTTCGCACCACACATGGGGTCGGTGATCGGTACAACCAGCACCGGCATTTCTCTGACAGCTTGGCCTCTGGGATCCAGACCTGGCCTTATGGGGCACTTGCACCTAGCAGAGTGTCCAGCTTCCCGAGAGCCGTCGCCAGAATTTTGGACCCTAGAGGTGGTCTCTGTCGGTCCCGAGACATTGCCTCTGGATTTGGTGCCCAGGGTGAATTGGAGGTCCTGAGCACAGACCCGGGGTGAAGGCGCCCGGCGCCACGTCAAAAATTCCCCAAGAGCGGCGGCTTGCGATTTCGCACCACACATGGGGTCGGTGATCGGGACCACCAGCACCGGCATTTCTCTGACAGCTTGGCCTCTGAGGTCCAGACCTGGCCTTTTGGGGCACTTGCACCTAGCAGAGTGTCCAGCTTCCCGAGAGCCGTCGCCAGAATTTTGGACCCTAGAGGTGGTCTCTGTCGGTCCCGAGACATTGCCTCTGGATTTGGTGCCCAGGGTGAACCTTTCTGCCCTGAGCGCAGGTCTGGGGCGAAGGCGCCCGGCGCCACGTCAAGAATTCCCCAAGAGCGGCCGCTTGCGATTTCGCACCACACATGGGGTCGGTGATCGGGACCACCAGCACCGGCATTTCACTGACAGCTTGGCCTCTGGGATCCAGACCTGGCCTTTTGGGGCACTTGCACCTAGCAGAGTGTCCAGCTTCCCGAGAGCCGTCACCAGAATTTTGGACCCTAGAGGTGGTCTCTGTCGGTCCCGAGACATTGCCTCTGGATTTGGTGCCCAGGGTGAATTGGAGGTCCTGAGCACAGACCCGGGGTGAAGGCGCCCGGCGCCACGTCAAAAATTCCCCAAGAGCGGCGACTTGCGATTTCGCACCACACATGGGGTCGGTGATCGGGACCACCAGCACCGGCATTTCTCTGACAGCTTGGCCTCTGAGGTCCAGACCTGGCCTTTTGGGGCACTTGCACCTAGCAGAGTGTCCAGCTTCCCGAGAGCCGTCGCCAGAATTTTGGACCCTAGAGGTGGTCTCTGTCGGTCCCGAGACATTGCCTCTGGATTTGGTGCCCAGGGTGAACCTTTCTGCCCTGAGCGCAGGTCTGGGGCGAAGGCGCCCGGCGCCACGTCAAGAATTCCCCAAGAGCGGCCGCTTGCGATTTCGCACCACACATGGGGTCGGTGATCGGGACCACCAGCACCGGCATTTCACTGACAGCTTGGCCTCTGGGATCCAGACCTGGCCTTTTGGGGCACTTGCACCTAGCAGAGTGTCCAGCTTCCCGAGAGCCGTCGCCAGAATTTTGGACCCTAGAGGTGGTCTCTGTCGGTCCCGAGACATTGCCTCTGGATTTGGTGCCCAGGGTGAACCTTTCTGCCCTGAGCGCAGGTCTGGGGCGAAGGCGCCCGGCGCCACGTCAAGAATTCCCCAAGAGCGGCCGCTTGCGATTTCGCACCACACATGGGGTCGGTGATCGGGACCACCAGCACCGGCATTTCACTGACAGCTTGGCCTCTGGGATCCAGACCTGGCCTTTTGGGGCACTTGCACCTAGCAGAGTGTCCAGCTTCCCGAGAGCCGTCGCCAGAATTTTGGACCCTAGAGGTGGTCTCTGTCGGTCCCGAGACATTGCCTCTGGATTTGGTGCCCAGGGTGAATTGGAGGTCCTGAGCACAGACCCGGGGTGAAGGCGCCCGGCGCCACGTCAAAAATTCCCCAAGAGCGGCGGCTTGCGATTTCGCACCACACATGGGGTCGGTGATCGGGACCACCAGCACCGGCATTTCTCTGACAGCTTGGCCTCTGAGGTCCAGACCTGGCCTTTTGGGGCACTTGCACCTAGCAGAGTGTCCAGCTTCCCGAGAGCCGTCGCCAGAATTTTGGACCCTAGAGGTGGTCTCTGTCGGTCCCGAGACATTGCCTCTGGATTTGGTGCCCAGGGTGAACCTTTCTGCCCTGAGCGCAGGTCTGGGGCGAAGGCGCCCGGCGCCACGTTAAGAATTCCCCAAGAGCGGCCGCTTGCGATTTCGCACCACACATGGGGTCGGTGATCGGGACCACCAGCACCGGCATTTCTCTGACAGCTTGGCCTCTGGGATCCAGACCTGGCCTTTTGGGGCACTTGCACCTAGCAGAATGTCCAGCTTCCCGAGAGCCGTCGCCAGAATTTTGGACCCTAGAGGTGGTCTCTGTCGGTCCCGAGACATTGCCTCTGGATTTGGTGCCCAGGGTGAACCTTTCTGCCCTGAGCGCAGGTCTGGGGCGAAGGCGCCCGGCGCCACGTCAAGAATTCCCCAAGAGCGGCCGCTTGCGATTTCGCACCACACATGGGGTCGGTGATCGGGACCACCAGCACCGGCATTTCACTGACAGCTTGGCCTCTGGGATCCAGACCTGGCCTTTTGGGGCACTTGCACCTAGCAGAGTGTCCAGCTTCCCGAGAGCCGTCGCCAGAATTTTGGACCCTAGAGGTGGTCTCTGTCGGTCCCGAGACATTGCCTCTGGATTTGGTGCCCAGGGTGAATTGGAGGTCCTGAGCGCAGGTCTGGGGCGAAGGCGCCCGGCGCCACGTCAAGAATTCCCCAAGAGCGGCCGCTTGCGATTTCGCACCACACATGGGGTCGGTGATCGGTACCACCAGCACCGGCATTTCTCTGACAGCTTGGCCTCTGGGATCCAGACCTGGCCTTATGGGGCACTTGCACCTAGCAGAGTGTCCAGCTTCCCGAGAGCCGTCGCCAGAATTTTGGACCCTAGAGGTGGTCTCTGTCGGTCCCGAGACATTGCCTCTGGATTTGGTGCCCAGGGTGAATTGGAGGTCCTGAGCACAGACCCGGGGTGAAGGCGCCCGGCGCCACGTCAAAAATTCCCCAAGAGCGGCGGCTTGCGATTTCGCACCACACATGGGGTCGGTGATCGGGACCACCAGCACCGGCATTTCTCTGACAGCTTGGCCTCTGAGGTCCAGACCTGGCCTTTTGGGGCACTTGCACCTAGCAGAGTGTCCAGCTTCCCGAGAGCCGTCGCCAGAATTTTGGACCCTAGAGGTGGTCTCTGTCGGTCCCGAAACATTGCCTCTGGATTTGGTGCCCAGGGTGAACCTTTCTGCCCTGAGCGCAGGTCTGGGGCGAAGGCGCCCGGCGCCACGTCAACAATTCCCCAAGAGCGGCCGCTTGCGATTTCGCACCACACATGGGGTCGGTGATCGGGACCACCAGCACCGGCATTTCACTGACAGCTTGGCCTCTGGGATCCAGACCTGGCCTTTTGGGGCACTTGCACCTAGCAGAGTGTCCAGCTTCCCGAGAGCCGTCGCCAGAATTTTGGACCCTAGAGGTGGTCTCTGTCGGTCCCGAGACATTGCCTCTGGATTTGGTGCCCAGGGTGAACCTTTCTGCCCTGAGCGCAGGTCTGGGGCGAAGGCGCCCGGCGCCACGTCAAGAATTCCCCAAGAGCGGCCGCTTGCGATTTCGCACCACACATGGGGTCGGTGATCGGGACCACCAGCACCGGCATTTCACTGACAGCTTGGCCTCTGGGATCCAGACCTGGCCTTTTGGGGCACTTGCACCTAGCAGAGTGTCCAGCTTCCCGAGAGCCGTCACCAGAATTTTGGACCCTAGAGGTGGTCTCTGTCGGTCCCGAGACATTGCCTCTGGATTTGGTGCCCAGGGTGAATTGGAGGTCCTGAGCACAGACCCGGGGTGAAGGCGCCCGGCGCCACGTCAAAAATTCCCCAAGAGCGGCGACTTGCGATTTCGCACCACACATGGGGTCGGTGATCGGGACCACCAGCACCGGCATTTCTCTGACAGCTTGGCCTCTGAGGTCCAGACCTGGCCTTTTGGGGCACTTGCACCTAGCAGAGTGTCCAGCTTCCCGAGAGCCGTCGCCAGAATTTTGGACCCTAGAGGTGGTCTCTGTCGGTCCCGAGACATTGCCTCTGGATTTGGTGCCCAGGGTGAACCTTTCTGCCCTGAGCGCAGGTCTGGGGCGAAGGCGCCCGGCGCCACGTCAAGAATTCCCCAAGAGCGGCGGCTTGCGATTTCGCACCACACATGGGGTCGGTGATCGGGACCACCAGCACCGGCATTTCTCTGACAGCTTGGCCTCTGAGGTCCAGACCTGGCCTTTTGGGGCACTTGCACCTAGCAGAGTGTCCAGCTTCCCGAGAGCCGTCGCCAGAATTTTGGACCCTAGAGGTGGTCTCTGTCGGTCCCGAAACATTGCCTCTGGATTTGGTGCCCAGGGTGAACCTTTCTGCCCTGAGCGCAGGTCTGGGGCGAAGGCGCCCGGCGCCACGTCAAGAATTCCCCAAGAGCGGCCGCTTGCGATTTCGCACCACACATGGGGTCGGTGATCGGGACCACCAGCACCGGCATTTCACTGACAGCTTGGCCTCTGGGATCCAGACCTGGCCTTTTGGGGCACTTGCACCTAGCAGAGTGTCCAGCTTCCCGAGAGCCGTCGCCAGAATTTTGGACCCTAGAGGTGGTCTCTGTCGGTCCCGAGACATTGCCTCTGGATTTGGTGCCCAGGGTGAACCTTTCTGCCCTGAGCGCAGGTCTGGGGCGAAGGCGCCCGGTGCCACGTCAAGAATTCCCCAAGAGCTGCCGCTTGCGATTTCGCACCACACATGGGGTCGGTGATCGGGACCACCAGCACCGGCATTTCACTGACAGCTTGGCCTCTGGGATCCAGACCTGGCCTTTTGGGGCACTTGCACCTAGCAGAGTGTCCAGCTTCCCGAGAGCCGTCACCAGAATTTTGGACCCTAGAGGTGGTCTCTGTCGGTCCCGAGACATTGCCTCTGGATTTGGTGCCCAGGGTGAATTGGAGGTCCTGAGCACAGACCCGGGGTGAAGGCGCCCGGCGCCACGTCAAAAATTCCCCAAGAGCGGCGACTTGCGATTTCGCACCACACATGGGGTCGGTGATCGGGACCACCAGCACCGGCATTTCTCTGACAGCTTGGCCTCTGAGGTCCAGACCTGGCCTTTTGGGGCACTTGCACCTAGCAGAGTGTCCAGCTTCCCGAGAGCCGTCGCCAGAATTTTGGACCCTAGAGGTGGTCTCTGTCGGTCCCGAGACATTGCCTCTGGATTTGGTGCCCAGGGTGAACCTTTCTGCCCTGAGCGCAGGTCTGGGGCGAAGGCGCCCGGCGCCACGTCAAGAATTCCCCAAGAGCGGCCGCTTGCGATTTCGCACCACACATGGGGTCGGTGATCGGGACCACCAGCACCGGCATTTCACTGACAGCTTGGCCTCTGGGATCCAGACCTGGCCTTTTGGGGCACTTGCACCTAGCAGAGTGTCCAGCTTCCCGAGAGCCGTCGCCAGAATTTTGGACCCTAGAGGTGGTCTCTGTCGGTCCCGAGACATTGCCTCTGGATTTGGTGCCCAGGGTGAACCTTTCTGCCCTGAGCGCAGGTCTGGGGCGAAGGCGCCCGGCGCCACGTCAAGAATTCCCCAAGAGCGGCCGCTTGCGATTTCGCACCACACATGGGGTCGGTGATCGGGACCACCAGCACCGGCATTTCACTGACAGCTTGGCCTCTGGGATCCAGACCTGGCCTTTTGGGGCACTTGCACCTAGCAGAGTGTCCAGCTTCCCGAGAGCCGTCGCCAGAATTTTGGACCCTAGAGGTGGTCTCTGTCGGTCCCGAGACATTGCCTCTGGATTTGGTGCCCAGGGTGAACCTTTCTGCCCTGAGCGCAGGTCTGGGGCGAAGGCGCCCGGCGCCACGTCAAGAATTCCCCAAGAGCGGCCGCTTGCGATTTCGCACCACACATGGGGTCGGTGATCGGGACCACCAGCACCGGCATTTCACTGACAGCTTGGCCTCTGGGATCCAGACCTGGCCTTTTGGGGCACTTGCACCTAGCAGAGTGTCCAGCTTCCCGAGAGCCGTCGCCAGAATTTTGGACCCTAGAGGTGGTCTCTGTCGGTCCCGAGACATTGCCTCTGGATTTGGTGCCCAGGGTGAATTGGAGGTCCTGAGCACAGACCCGGGGTGAAGGCGCCCGGCGCCACGTCAAAAATTCCCCAAGAGCGGCGGCTTGCGATTTCGCACCACACATGGGGTCGGTGATCGGGACCACCAGCACCGGCATTTCTCTGACAGCTTGGCCTCTGAGGTCCAGACCTGGCCTTTTGGGGCACTTGCACCTAGCAGAGTGTCCAGCTTCCCGAGAGCCGTCGCCAGAATTTTGGACCCTAGAGGTGGTCTCTGTCGGTCCCGAGACATTGCCTCTGGATTTGGTGCCCAGGGTGAACCTTTCTGCCCTGAGCGCAGGTCTGGGGCGAAGGCGCCCGGCGCCACGTTAAGAATTCCCCAAGAGCGGCCGCTTGCGATTTCGCACCACACATGGGGTCGGTGATCGGGACCACCAGCACCGGCATTTCTCTGACAGCTTGGCCTCTGGGATCCAGACCTGGCCTTTTGGGGCACTTGCACCTAGCAGAGTGTCCAGCTTCCCGAGAGCCGTCGCCAGAATTTTGGACCCTAGAGGTGGTCTCTGTCGGTCCCGAGACATTGCCTCTGGATTTGGTGCCCAGGGTGAACCTTTCTGCCCTGAGCGCAGGTCTGGGGCGAAGGCGCCCGGCGCCACGTCAAGAATTCCCCAAGAGCGGCCGCTTGCGATTTCGCACCACACATGGGGTCGGTGATCGGGACCACCAGCACCGGCATTTCACTGACAGCTTGGCCTCTGGGATCCAGACCTGGCCTTTTGGGGCACTTGCACCTAGCAGAGTGTCCAGCTTCCCGAGAGCCGTCGCCAGAATTTTGGACCCTAGAGGTGGTCTCTGTCGGTCCCGAGACATTGCCTCTGGATTTGGTGCCCAGGGTGAATTGGAGGTCCTGAGCGCAGGTCTGGGGCGAAGGCGCCCGGCGCCACGTCAAGAATTCCCCAAGAGCGGCGGCTTGCGATTTCGCACCACACATGGGGTCGGTGATCGGGACCACCAGCACCGGCATTTCTCTGACAGCTTGGCCTCTGAGGTCCAGACCTGGCCTTTTGGGGCACTTGCACCTAGCAGAGTGTCCAGCTTCCCGAGAGCCGTCGCCAGAATTTTGGACCCTAGAGGTGGTCTCTGTCGGTCCCGAAACATTGCCTCTGGATTTGGTGCCCAGGGTGAACCTTTCTGCCCTGAGCGCAGGTCTGGGGCGAAGGCGCCCGGCGCCACGTCAACAATTCCCCAAGAGCGGCCGCTTGCGATTTCGCACCACACATGGGGTCGGTGATCGGGACCACCAGCACCGGCATTTCACTGACAGCTTGGCCTCTGGGATCCAGACCTGGCCTTTTGGGGCACTTGCACCTAGCAGAGTGTCCAGCTTCCCGAGAGCCGTCGCCAGAATTTTGGACCCTAGAGGTGGTCTCTGTCGGTCCCGAGACATTGCCTCTGGATTTGGTGCCCAGGGTGAACCTTTCTGCCCTGAGCGCAGGTCTGGGGCGAAGGCGCCCGGCGCCACGTCAAGAATTCCCCAAGAGCGGCCGCTTGCGATTTCGCACCACACATGGGGTCGGTGATCGGGACCACCAGCACCGGCATTTCTCTGACAGCTTGGCCTCTGGGATCCAGACCTGGCCTTTTGGGGCACTTGCACCTAGCAGAGTGTCCAGCTTCCCGAGAGCCGTCGCCAGAATTTTGGACCCTAGAGGTGGTCTCTGTCGGTCCCGAGACATTGCCTCTGGATTTGGTGCCCAGGGTGAACCTTTCTGCCCTGAGCGCAGGTCTGGGGCGAAGGCGCCCGGCGCCACGTCAAGAATTCCCCAAGAGCGGCCGCTTGCGATTTCGCACCACACATGGGGTCGGTGATCGGGACCACCAGCACCGGCATTTCACTGACAGCTTGGCCTCTGGGATCCAGACCTGGCCTTTTGGGGCACTTGCACCTAGCAGAGTGTCCAGCTTCCCGAGAGCCGTCGCCAGAATTTTGGACCCTAGAGGTGGTCTCTGTCGGTCCCGAGACATTGCCTCTGGATTTGGTGCCCAGGGTGAACCTTTCTGCCCTGAGCGCAGGTCTGGGGCGAAGGCGCCCGGCGCCACGTCAAGAATTCCCCAAGAGCGGCCGCTTGCGATTTCGCACCACACATGGGGTCGGTGATCGGGACCACCAGCACCAGCATTTCACTGACAGCTTGGCCTCTGGGATCCAGACCTGGCCTTTTGGGGCACTTGCACCTAGCAGAGTGTCCAGCTTCCCGAGAGCCGTCGCCAGAATTTTGGACCCTAGAGGTGGTCTCTGTCGGTCCCGAGACATTGCCTCTGGATTTGGTGCCCAGGGTGAATTGGAGGTCCTGAGCGCAGGTCTGGGGCGAAGGCGCCCGGCGCCACGTCAAGAATTCCCCAAGAGCGGCCGCTTGCGATTTCGCACCACACATGGGGTCGGTGATCGGGACCACCAGCACCGGCATTTCTCTGACAGCTTGGCCTCTGGGATCCAGACCTGGCCTTTTGGGGCACTTGCACTTAGCAGAGTGTCCAGCTTCCCGAGAGCCGTCGCCAGAATTTTGGACCCTAGAGGTGGTCTCTGTCGGTCCCGAGACATTGCCTCTGGATTTGGTGCCCAGGGTGAACCTTTCTGCCCTGAGCGCAGGTCTGGGGCGAAGGCGCCCGGCGCCACGTCAAGAATTCCCCAAGAGCGGCGGCTTGCGATTTCGCACCACACATGGGGTCGGTGATCGGGACCACCAGCACCGGCATTTCTCTGACAGCTTGGCCTCTGAGGTCCAGACCTGGCCTTTTGGGGCACTTGCACCTAGCAGAGTGTCCAGCTTCCCGAGAGCCGTCGCCAGAATTTTGGACCCTAGAGGTGGTCTCTGTCGGTCCCGAGACATTGCCTCTGGATTTGGTGCCCAGGGTGAATTGGAGGTCCTGAGCGCAGGTCTGGGGCGAAGGCGCCCGGCGCCACGTCAAGAATTCCCCAAGAGCGGCCGCTTGCGATTTCGCACCACACATGGGGTCGGTGATCGGGACCACCAGCACCGGCATTTCACTGACAGCTTGGCCTCTGGGATCCAGACCTGGCCTTTTGGGGCACTTGCACCTAGCAGAGTGTCCAGCTTCCCGAGAGCCGTCGCCAGAATTTTGGACCCTAGAGGTGGTCTCTGTCGGTCCCGAGACATTGCCTCTGGATTTGGTGCCCAGGGTGAACCTTTCTGCCCTGAGCGCAGGTCTGGGGCGAAGGCGCCCGGCGCCACGTCAAGAATTCCCCAAGAGCGGCCGCTTGCGATTTCGCACCACACATGGGGTCGGTGATCGGGACCACCAGCACCGGCATTTCTCTGACAGCTTGGCCTCTGGGATCCAGACCTGGCCTTTTGGGGCACTTGCACCTAGCAGAGTGTCCAGCTTCCCGAGAGCCGTCGCCAGAATTTTGGACCCTAGAGGTGGTCTCTGTCGGTCCCGAGACATTGCCTCTGGATTTGGTGCCCAGGGTGAACCTTTCTGCCCTGAGCGCAGGTCTGGGGCGAAGGCGCCCGGCGCCACGTCAAGAATTCCCCAAGAGCGGCCGCTTGCGATTTCGCACCACACATGGGGTCGGTGATCGGGACCACCAGCACCGGCATTTCACTGACAGCTTGGCCTCTGGGATCCAGACCTGGCCTTTTGGGGCACTTGCACCTAGCAGAGTGTCCAGCTTCCCGAGAGCCGTCGCCAGAATTTTGGACCCTAGAGGTGGTCTCTGTCGGTCCCGAGACATTGCCTCTGGATTTGGTGCCCAGGGTGAATTGGAGGTCCTGAGCACAGACCCGGGGCGAAGGCGCCCGGCGCCACGTCAAAAATTCCCCAAGAGCGGCCGCTTGCGATTTCGCACCACACATGGTGTCGGTGATCGGGACCACCAGCACCGGCATTTCTCTGACAGCTTGGCCTCTGAGGTCCAGACCTGGCCTTTTGGGGCACTTGCACCTAGCAGAGTGTCCAGCTTCCCGAGAGCCGTCGCCAGAATTTTGGACCCTAGAGGTGGTCTCTGTCGGTCCCGAGACATTGCCTCTGGATTTGGTGCCCAGGGTGAACCTTTCTGCCCTGAGCGCAGGTCTGGGGCGAAGGCGCCCGGCGCCACGTCAAGAATTCCCCAAGAGCGGCCGCTTGCGATTTCGCACCACACATGGGGTCGGTGATCGGGACCACCAGCACCGGCATTTCTCTGACAGCTTGGCCTCTGGGATCCAGACCTGGCCTTTTGGGGCACTTGCACCTAGCAGAGTGTCCAGCTTCCCGAGAGCCGTCGCCAGAATTTTGGACCCTAGAGGTGGTCTCTGTCGGTCCCGAGACATTGCCTCTGGATTTGGTGCCCAGGGTGAACCTTTCTGCCCTGAGCGCAGGTCTGGGGCGAAGGCGCCCGGCGCCACGTCAAGAATTCCCCAAGAGCGGCGGCTTGCGATTTCGCACCACACATGGGGTCGGTGATCGGGACCACCAGCACCGGCATTTCTCTGACAGCTTGGCCTCTGAGGTCCAGACCTGGCCTTTTGGGGCACTTGCACCTAGCAGAGTGTCCAGCTTCCCGAGAGCCGTCGCCAGAATTTTGGACCCTAGAGGTGGTCTCTGTCGGTCCCGAGACATTGCCTCTGGATTTGGTGCCCAGGGTGAATTGGAGGTCCTGAGCGCAGGTCTGGGGCGAAGGCGCCCGGCGCCACGTCAAGAATTCCCCAAGAGCGGCCGCTTGCGATTTCGCACCACACATGGGGTCGGTGATCGGGACCACCAGCACCGGCATTTCACTGACAGCTTGGCCTCTGGGATCCAGACCTGGCCTTTTGGGGCACTTGCACCTAGCAGAGTGTCCAGCTTCCCGAGAGCCGTCGCCAGAATTTTGGACCCTAGAGGTGGTCTCTGTCGGTCCCGAGACATTGCCTCTGGATTTGGTGCCCAGGGTGAATTGGAGGTCCTGAGCACAGACCCGGGGCGAAGGCGCCCGGCGCCACGTCAAAAATTCCCCAAGAGCGGCCGCTTGCGATTTCGCACCACACATGGTGTCGGTGATCGGGACCACCAGCACCGGCATTTCTCTGACAGCTTGGCCTCTGAGGTCCAGACCTGGCCTTTTGGGGCACTTGCACCTAGCAGAGTGTCCAGCTTCCCGAGAGCCGTCGCCAGAATTTTGGACCCTAGAGGTGGTCTCTGTCGGTCCCGAGACATTGCCTCTGGATTTGGTGCCCAGGGTGAACCTTTCTGCCCTGAGCGCAGGTCTGGGGCGAAGGCGCCCGGCGCCACGTCAAGAATTCCCCAAGAGCGGCCGCTTGCGATTTCGCACCACACATGGGGTCGGTGATCGGGACCACCAGCACCGGCATTTCTCTGACAGCTTGGCCTCTGGGATCCAGACCTGGCCTTTTGGGGCACTTGCACCTAGCAGAGTGTCCAGCTTCCCGAGAGCCGTCGCCAGAATTTTGGACCCTAGAGGTGGTCTCTGTCGGTCCCGAGACATTGCCTCTGGATTTGGTGCCCAGGGTGAACCTTTCTGCCCTGAGCGCAGGTCTGGGGCGAAGGCGCCCGGCGCCACGTCAAGAATTCCCCAAGAGCGGCCGCTTGCGATTTCGCACCACACATGGGGTCGGTGATCGGGACCACCAGCACCGGCATTTCACTGACAGCTTGGCCTCTGGGATCCAGACCTGGCCTTTTGGGGCACTTGCACCTAGCAGAGTGTCCAGCTTCCCGAGAGCCGTCGCCAGAATTTTGGACCCTAGAGGTGGTCTCTGTCGGTCCCGAGACATTGCCTCTGGATTTGGTGCCCAGGGTGAATTGGAGGTTCTGAGCACAGACCCGGGGTGAAGGCGCCCGGCGCCACGTCAAAAATTCCCCAAGAGCGGCGGCTTGCGATTTCGCACCACACATGGGGTCGGTGATCGGGACCACCAGCACCGGCATTTCTCTGACAGCTTGGCCTCTGAGGTCCAGACCTGGCCTTTTGGGGCACTTGCACCTAGCAGAGTGTCCAGCTTCCCGAGAGCCGTCGCCAGAATTTTGGACCCTAGAGGTGGTCTCTGTCGGTCCCGAAACATTGCCTCTGGATTTGGTGCCCAGGGTGAACCTTTCTGCCCTGAGCGCAGGTCTGGGGCGAAGGCGCCCGGCGCCACGTCAAGAATTCCCCAAGAGCGGCCGCTTGCGATTTCGCACCACACATGGGGTCGGTGATCGGGACCACCAGCACCGGCATTTCACTGACAGCTTGGCCTCTGGGATCCAGACCTGGCCTTTTGGGGCACTTGCACCTAGCAGAGTGTCCAGCTTCCCGAGAGCCGTCGCCAGAATTTTGGACCCTAGAGGTGGTCTCTGTCGGTCCCGAGACATTGCCTCTGGATTTGGTGCCCAGGGTGAATTGGAGGTCCTGAGCACAGACCCGGGGTGAAGGCGCCCGGCGCCACGTCAAAAATTCCCCAAGAGCGGCGGCTTGCGATTTCGCACCACACATGGGGTCGGTGATCGGGACCACCAGCACCGGCATTTCTCTGACAGCTTGGCCTCTGAGGTCCAGACCTGGCCTTATGGGGCACTTGCACCTAGCAGAGTGTCCAGCTTCCCGAGAGCCGTCGCCAGAATTTTGGACCCTAGAGGTGGTCTCTGTCGGTCCCGAGACATTGCCTCTGGATTTGGTGCCCAGGGTGAACCTTTCTGCCCTGAGCGCAGGTCTGGGGCGAAGGCGCCCGGCGCCACGTCAAGAATTCCCCAAGAGCGGCCGCTTGCGATTTCGCACCACACATGGGGTCGGTGATCGGGACCACCAGCACCGGCATTTCACTGACAGCTTGGCCTCTGGGATCCAGACCTGGCCTTTTGGGGCACTTGCACCTAGCAGAGTGTCCAGCTTCCCGAGAGCCGTCGCCAGAATTTTGGACCCTAGAGGTGGTCTCTGTCGGTCCCGAGACATTGCCTCTGGATTTGGTGCCCAGGGTGAATTGGAGGTCCTGAGCACAGACCCGGGGCGAAGGCGCCCGGCGCCACGTCAAAAATTCCCCAAGAGCGGCGGCTTGCGATTTCGCACCACACATGGGGTCGGTGATCGGGACCACCAGCACCGGCATTTCTCTGACAGCTTGGCCTCTGAGGTCCAGACCTGGCCTTTTGGGGCACTTGCACCTAGCAGAGTGTCCAGCTTCCCGAGAGCCGTCGCCAGAATTTTGGACCCTAGAGGTGGTCTCTGTCGGTCCCGAGACATTGCCTCTGGATTTGGTGCCCAGGGTGAACCTTTCTGCCCTGAGCGCAGGTCTGGGGCGAAGGCGCCCGGCGCCACGTCAAGAATTCCCCAAGAGCGGCCGCTTGCGATTTCGCACCACACATGGGGTCGGTGATCGGGACCACCAGCACCGGCATTTCTCTGACAGCTTGGCCTCTGGGATCCAGACCTGGCCTTTTGGGGCACTTGCACCTAGCAGAGTGTCCAGCTTCCCGAGAGCCGTCGCCAGAATTTTGGACCCTAGAGGTGGTCTCTGTCGGTCCCGAGACATTGCCTCTGGATTTGGTGCCCAGGGTGAACCTTTCTGCCCTGAGCGCAGGTCTGGGGCGAAGGCGCCCGGCGCCACGTCAAGAATTCCCCAAGAGCGGCCGCTTGCGATTTCGCACCACACATGGGGTCGGTGATCGGGACCACCAGCACCGGCATTTCTCTGACAGCTTGGCCTCTGGGATCCAGACCTGGCCTTTTGGGGCACTTGCACCTAGCAGAGTGTCCAGCTTCCCGAGAGCCGTCGCCAGAATTTTGGACCCTAGAGGTGGTCTCTGTCGGTCCCGAGACATTGCCTCTGGATTTGGTGCCCAGGGTGAACCTTTCTGCCCTGAGCGCAGGTCTGGGGCGAAGGCGCCCGGCGCCACGTCAAGAATTCCCCAAGAGCGGCCGCTTGCGATTTCGCACCACACATGGGGTCGGTGATCGGGACCACCAGCACCGGCATTTCACTGACAGCTTGGCCTCTGGGATCCAGACCTGGCCTTTTGGGGCACTTGCACCTAGCAGAGTGTCCAGCTTCCCGAGAGCCGTCGCCAGAATTTTGGACCCTAGAGGTGGTCTCTGTCGGTCCCGAGACATTGCCTCTGGATTTGGTGCCCAGGGTGAACCTTTCTGCCCTGAGCGCAGGTCTGGGGCGAAGGCGCCCGGCGCCACGTCAAGAATTCCCCAAGAGCGGCCGCTTGCGATTTCGCACCACACATGGGGTCGGTGATCGGGACCACCAGCACCGGCATTTCACTGACAGCTTGGCCTCTGGGATCCAGACCTGGCCTTTTGGGGCACTTGCACCTAGCAGAGTGTCCAGCTTCCCGAGAGCCGTCGCCAGAATTTTGGACCCTAGAGGTGGTCTCTGTCGGTCCCGAGACATTGCCTCTGGATTTGGTGCCCAGGGTGAATTGGAGGTCCTGAGCACAGACCCGGGGTGAAGGCGCCCGGCGCCACGTCAAAAATTCCCCAAGAGCGGCGGCTTGCGATTTCGCACCACACATGGGGTCGGTGATCGGGACCACCAGCACCGGCATTTCTCTGACAGCTTGGCCTCTGAGGTCCAGACCTGGCCTTATGGGGCACTTGCACCTAGCAGAGTGTCCAGCTTCCCGAGAGCCGTCGCCAGAATTTTGGACCCTAGAGGTGGTCTCTGTCGGTCCCGAGACATTGCCTCTGGATTTGGTGCCCAGGGTGAACCTTTCTGCCCTGAGCGCAGGTCTGGGGCGAAGGCGCCCGGCGCCACGTCAAGAATTCCCCAAGAGCGGCCGCTTGCGATTTCGCACCACACATGGGGTCGGTGATCGGGACCACCAGCACCGGCATTTCACTGACAGCTTGGCCTCTGGGATCCAGACCTGGCCTTTTGGGGCACTTGCACCTAGCAGAGTGTCCAGCTTCCCGAGAGCCGTCGCCAGAATTTTGGACCCTAGAGGTGGTCTCTGTCGGTCCCGAGACATTGCCTCTGGATTTGGTGCCCAGGGTGAATTGGAGGTCCTGAGCACAGACCCGGGGCGAAGGCGCCCGGCGCCACGTCAAAAATTCCCCAAGAGCGGCGGCTTGCGATTTCGCACCACACATGGGGTCGGTGATCGGGACCACCAGCACCGGCATTTCTCTGACAGCTTGGCCTCTGAGGTCCAGACCTGGCCTTTTGGGGCACTTGCACCTAGCAGAGTGTCCAGCTTCCCGAGAGCCGTCGCCAGAATTTTGGACCCTAGAGGTGGTCTCTGTCGGTCCCGAGACATTGCCTCTGGATTTGGTGCCCAGGGTGAACCTTTCTGCCCTGAGCGCAGGTCTGGGGCGAAGGCGCCCGGCGCCACGTCAAGAATTCCCCAAGAGCGGCCGCTTGCGATTTCGCACCACACATGGGGTCGGTGATCGGGACCACCAGCACCGGCATTTCTCTGACAGCTTGGCCTCTGGGATCCAGACCTGGCCTTTTGGGGCACTTGCACCTAGCAGAGTGTCCAGCTTCCCGAGAGCCGTCGCCAGAATTTTGGACCCTAGAGGTGGTCTCTGTCGGTCCCGAGACATTGCCTCTGGATTTGGTGCCCAGGGTGAACCTTTCTGCCCTGAGCGCAGGTCTGGGGCGAAGGCGCCCGGCGCCACGTCAAGAATTCCCCAAGAGCGGCCGCTTGCGATTTCGCACCACACATGGGGTCGGTGATCGGGACCACCAGCACCGGCATTTCTCTGACAGCTTGGCCTCTGGGATCCAGACCTGGCCTTTTGGGGCACTTGCACCTAGCAGAGTGTCCAGCTTCCCGAGAGCCGTCGCCAGAATTTTGGACCCTAGAGGTGGTCTCTGTCGGTCCCGAGACATTGCCTCTGGATTTGGTGCCCAGGGTGAACCTTTCTGCCCTGAGCGCAGGTCTGGGGCGAAGGCGCCCGGCGCCACGTCAAGAATTCCCCAAGAGCGGCCGCTTGCGATTTCGCACCACACATGGGGTCGGTGATCGGGACCACCAGCACCGGCATTTCACTGACAGCTTGGCCTCTGGGATCCAGACCTGGCCTTTTGGGGCACTTGCACCTAGCAGAGTGTCCAGCTTCCCGAGAGCCGTCGCCAGAATTTTGGACCCTAGAGGTGGTCTCTGTCGGTCCCGAGACATTGCCTCTGGATTTGGTGCCCAGGGTGAATTGGAGGTCCTGAGCACAGACCCGGGGCGAAGGCGCCCGGCGCCACGTCAAAAATTCCCCAAGAGCGGCCGCTTGCGATTTCGCACCACACATGGGGTCGGTGATCGGGACCACCAGCACCGGCATTTCTCTGACAGCTTGGCCTCTGAGGTCCAGACCTGGCCTTTTGGGGCACTTGCACCTAGCAGAGTGTCCAGCTTCCCGAGAGCCGTCGCCAGAATTTTGGACCCTAGAGGTGGTCTCTGTCGGTCCCGAGACATTGCCTCTGGATTTGGTGCCCAGGGTGAACCTTTCTGCCCTGAGCGCAGGTCTGGGGCGAAGGCGCCCGGCGCCACGTCAAGAATTCCCCAAGAGCGGCCGCTTGCGATTTCGCACCACACATGGGGTCGGTGATCGGGACCACCAGCACCGGCATTTCTCTGACAGCTTGGCCTCTGGGATCCAGACCTGGCCTTTTGGGGCACTTGCACCTAGCAGAGTGTCCAGCTTCCCGAGAGCCGTCGCCAGAATTTTGGACCCTAGAGGTGGGCTCTGTCGGTCCCGAGACATTGCCTCTGGATTTGGTGCCCAGGGTGAACCTTTCTGCCCTGAGCGCAGGTCTGGGGCGAAGGCGCCCGGCGCCACGTCAAGAATTCCCCAAGAGCGGCCGCTTGCGATTTCGCACCACACATGGGGTCGGTGATCGGGACCACCAGCACCGGCATTTCACTGACAGCTTGGCCTCTGGGATCCAGACCTGGCCTTTTGGGGCACTTGCACCTAGCAGAGTGTCCAGCTTCCCGAGAGCCGTCGCCAGAATTTTGGACCCTAGAGGTGGTCTCTGTCGGTCCCGAGACATTGCCTCTGGATTTGGTGCCCAGGGTGAATTGGAGGTCCTGAGCGCAGGTCTGGGGCGAAGGCGCCCGGCGCCACGTCAAAAATTCCCCAAGAGCGGCCGCTTGCGATTTCGCACCACACATGGTGTCGGTGATCGGGACCACCAGCACCGGCATTTCTCTGACAGCTTGGCCTCTGAGGTCCAGACCTGGCCTTTTGGGGCACTTGCACCTAGCAGAGTGTCCAGCTTCCCGAGAGCCGTCGCCAGAATTTTGGACCCTAGAGGTGGTCTCTGTCGGTCCCGAGACATTGCCTCTGGATTTGGTGCCCAGGGTGAACCTTTCTGCCCTGAGCGCAGGTCTGGGGCGAAGGCGCCCGGCGCCACGTCAAGAATTCCCCAAGAGCGGCCGCTTGCGATTTCGCACCACACATGGGGTCGGTGATCGGGACCACCAGCACCGGCATTTCTCTGACAGCTTGGCCTCTGGGATCCAGACCTGGCCTTTTGGGGCACTTGCACCTAGCAGAGTGTCCAGCTTCCCGAGAGCCGTCGCCAGAATTTTGGACCCTAGAGGTGGTCTCTGTCGGTCCCGAGACATTGCCTCTGGATTTGGTGCCCAGGGTGAACCTTTCTGCCCTGAGCGCAGGTCTGGGGCGAAGGCGCCCGGCGCCACGTCAAGAATTCCCCAAGAGCGGCCGCTTGCGATTTCGCACCACACATGGGGTCGGTGATCGGGACCACCAGCACCGGCATTTCACTGACAGCTTGGCCTCTGGGATCCAGACCTGGCCTTTTGGGGCACTTGCACCTAGCAGAGTGTCCAGCTTCCCGAGAGCCGTCGCCAGAATTTTGGACCCTAGAGGTGGTCTCTGTCGGTCCCGAGACATTGCCTCTGGATTTGGTGCCCAGGGTGAATTGGAGGTTCTGAGCACAGACCCGGGGTGAAGGCGCCCGGCGCCACGTCAAAAATTCCCCAAGAGCGGCGGCTTGCGATTTCGCACCACACATGGGGTCGGTGATCGGGACCACCAGCACCGGCATTTCTCTGACAGCTTGGCCTCTGAGGTCCAGACCTGGCCTTTTGGGGCACTTGCACCTAGCAGAGTGTCCAGCTTCCCGAGAGCCGTCGCCAGAATTTTGGACCCTAGAGGTGGTCTCTGTCGGTCCCGAAACATTGCCTCTGGATTTGGTGCCCAGGGTGAACCTTTCTGCCCTGAGCGCAGGTCTGGGGCGAAGGCGCCCGGCGCCACGTCAAGAATTCCCCAAGAGCGGCCGCTTGCGATTTCGCACCACACATGGGGTCGGTGATCGGGACCACCAGCACCGGCATTTCTCTGACAGCTTGGCCTCTGGGATCCAGACCTGGCCTTTTGGGGCACTTGCACCTAGCAGAGTGTCCAGCTTCCCGAGAGCCGTCGCCAGAATTTTGGACCCTAGAGGTGGGCTCTGTCGGTCCCGAGACATTGCCTCTGGATTTGGTGCCCAGGGTGAACCTTTCTGCCCTGAGCGCAGGTCTGGGGCGAAGGCGCCCGGCGCCACGTCAAGAATTCCCCAAGAGCGGCCGCTTGCGATTTCGCACCACACATGGGGTCGGTGATCGGGACCACCAGCACCGGCATTTCACTGACAGCTTGGCCTCTGGGATCCAGACCTGGCCTTTTGGGGCACTTGCACCTAGCAGAGTGTCCAGCTTCCCGAGAGCCGTCGCCAGAATTTTGGACCCTAGAGGTGGTCTCTGTCGGTCCCGAGACATTGCCTCTGGATTTGGTGCCCAGGGTGAACCTTTCTGCCCTGAGCGCAGGTCTGGGGCGAAGGCGCCCGGCGCCACGTCAAGAATTCCCCAAGAGCGGCCGCTTGCGATTTCGCACCACACATGGGGTCGGTGATCGGGACCACCAGCACCAGCATTTCACTGACAGCTTGGCCTCTGGGATCCAGACCTGGCCTTTTGGGGCACTTGCACCTAGCAGAGTGTCCAGCTTCCCGAGAGCCGTCGCCAGAATTTTGGACCCTAGAGGTGGTCTCTGTCGGTCCCGAGACATTGCCTCTGGATTTGGTGCCCAGGGTGAACCTTTCTGCCCTGAGCGCAGGTCTGGGGCGAAGGCGCCCGGCGCCACGTCAAGAATTCCCCAAGAGCGGCGGCTTGCGATTTCGCACCACACATGGGGTCGGTGATCGGGACCACCAGCACCGGCATTTCTCTGACAGCTTGGCCTCTGGGATCCAGACCTGGCCTTTTGGGGCACTTGCACTTAGCAGAGTGTCCAGCTTCCCGAGAGCCGTCGCCAGAATTTTGGACCCTAGAGGTGGTCTCTGTCGGTCCCGAGACATTGCCTCTGGATTTGGTGCCCAGGGTGAACCTTTCTGCCCTGAGCGCAGGTCTGGGGCGAAGGCGCCCGGCGCCACGTCAAGAATTCCCCAAGAGCGGCGGCTTGCGATTTCGCACCACACATGGGGTCGGTGATCGGGACCACCAGCACCGGCATTTCTCTGACAGCTTGGCCTCTGAGGTCCAGACCTGGCCTTTTGGGGCACTTGCACCTAGCAGAGTGTCCAGCTTCCCGAGAGCCGTCGCCAGAATTTTGGACCCTAGAGGTGGTCTCTGTCGGTCCCGAGACATTGCCTCTGGATTTGGTGCCCAGGGTGAATTGGAGGTCCTGAGCGCAGGTCTGGGGCGAAGGCGCCCGGCGCCACGTCAAGAATTCCCCAAGAGCGGCCGCTTGCGATTTCGCACCACACATGGGGTCGGTGATCGGGACCACCAGCACCGGCATTTCACTGACAGCTTGGCCTCTGGGATCCAGACCTGGCCTTTTGGGGCACTTGCACCTAGCAGAGTGTCCAGCTTCCCGAGAGCCGTCGCCAGAATTTTGGACCCTAGAGGTGGTCTCTGTCGGTCCCGAGACATTGCCTCTGGATTTGGTGCCCAGGGTGAACCTTTCTGCCCTGAGCGCAGGTCTGGGGCGAAGGCACCCGGCGCCACGTCAAGAATTCCCCAAGAGCGGCCGCTTGCGATTTCGCACCACACATGGGGTCGGTGATCGGGACCACCAGCACCGGCATTTCTCTGACAGCTTGGCCTCTGGGATCCAGACCTGGCCTTTTGGGGCACTTGCACCTAGCAGAGTGTCCAGCTTCCCGAGAGCCGTCGCCAGAATTTTGGACCCTAGAGGTGGTCTCTGTCGGTCCCGAGACATTGCCTCTGGATTTGGTGCCCAGGGTGAACCTTTCTGCCCTGAGCGCAGGTCTGGGGCGAAGGCGCCCGGCGCCACGTCAAGAATTCCCCAAGAGCGGCCGCTTGCGATTTCGCACCACACATGGGGTCGGTGATCGGGACCACCAGCACCGGCATTTCACTGACAGCTTGGCCTCTGGGATCCAGACCTGGCCTTTTGGGGCACTTGCACCTAGCAGAGTGTCCAGCTTCCCGAGAGCCGTTGCCAGAATTTTGGACCCTAGAGGTGGTCTCTGTCGGTCCCGAGACATTGCCTCTGGATTTGGTGCCCAGGGTGAATTGGAGGTCCTGAGCACAGACCCGGGGCGAAGGCGCCCGGCGCCACGTCAAAAATTCCCCAAGAGCGGCCGCTTGCGATTTCGCACCACACATGGGGTCGGTGATCGGGACCACCAGCACCGGCATTTCTCTGACAGCTTGGCCTCTGAGGTCCAGACCTGGCCTTTTGGGGCACTTGCACCTAGCAGAGTGTCCAGCTTCCCGAGAGCCGTCGCCAGAATTTTGGACCCTAGAGGTGGTCTCTGTCGGTCCCGAGACATTGCCTCTGGATTTGGTGCCCAGGGTGAACCTTTCTGCCCTGAGCGCAGGTCTGGGGCGAAGGCGCCCGGCGCCACGTCAAGAATTCCCCAAGAGCGGCGGCTTGCGATTTCGCACCACACATGGGGTCGGTGATCGGGACCACCAGCACCGGCATTTCTCTGACAGCTTGGCCTCTGAGGTCCAGACCTGGCCTTTTGGGGCACTTGCACCTAGCAGAGTGTCCAGCTTCCCGAGAGCCGTCGCCAGAATTTTGGACCCTAGAGGTGGTCTCTGTCGGTCCCGAGACATTGCCTCTGGATTTGGTGCCCAGGGTGAATTGGAGGTCCTGAGCGCAGGTCTGGGGCGAAGGCGCCCGGCGCCACGTCAAGAATTCCCCAAGAGCGGCCGCTTGCGATTTCGCACCACACATGGGGTCGGTGATCGGGACCACCAGCACCGGCATTTCACTGACAGCTTGGCCTCTGGGATCCAGACCTGGCCTTTTGGGGCACTTGCACCTAGCAGAGTGTCCAGCTTCCCGAGAGCCGTCGCCAGAATTTTGGACCCTAGAGGTGGTCTCTGTCGGTCCCGAGACATTGCCTCTGGATTTGGTGCCCAGGGTGAACCTTTCTGCCCTGAGCGCAGGTCTGGGGCGAAGGCGCCCGGCGCCACGTCAAGAATTCCCCAAGAGCGGCCGCTTGCGATTTCGCACCACACATGGGGTCGGTGATCGGGACCACCAGCACCGGCATTTCTCTGACAGCTTGGCCTCTGGGATCCAGACCTGGCCTTTTGGGGCACTTGCACCTAGCAGAGTGTCCAGCTTCCCGAGAGCCGTCGCCAGAATTTTGGACCCTAGAGGTGGTCTCTGTCGGTCCCGAGACATTGCCTCTGGATTTGGTGCCCAGGGTGAACCTTTCTGCCCTGAGCGCAGGTCTGGGGCGAAGGCGCCCGGCGCCACGTCAAGAATTCCCCAAGAGCGGCCGCTTGCGATTTCGCACCACACATGGGGTCGGTGATCGGGACCACCAGCACCGGCATTTCACTGACAGCTTGGCCTCTGGGATCCAGACCTGGCCTTTTGGGGCACTTGCACCTAGCAGAGTGTCCAGCTTCCCGAGAGCCGTCGCCAGAATTTTGGACCCTAGAGGTGGTCTCTGTCGGTCCCGAGACATTGCCTCTGGATTTGGTGCCCAGGGTGAACCTTTCTGCCCTGAGCGCAGGTCTGGGGCGAAGGCGCCCGGCGCCACGTCAAGAATTCCCCAAGAGCGGCCGCTTGCGATTTCGCACCACACATGGGGTCGGTGATCGGGACCACCAGCACCGGCATTTCACTGACAGCTTGGCCTCTGGGATCCAGACCTGGCCTTTTGGGGCACTTGCACCTAGCAGAGTGTCCAGCTTCCCGAGAGCCGTTGCCAGAATTTTGGACCCTAGAGGTGGTCTCTGTCGGTCCCGAGACATTGCCTCTGGATTTGGTGCCCAGGGTGAATTGGAGGTCCTGAGCACAGACCCGGGGCGAAGGCGCCCGGCGCCACGTCAAAAATTCCCCAAGAGCGGCCGCTTGCGATTTCGCACCACACATGGGGTCGGTGATCGGGACCACCAGCACCGGCATTTCTCTGACAGCTTGGCCTCTGAGGTCCAGACCTGGCCTTTTGGGGCACTTGCACCTAGCAGAGTGTCCAGCTTCCCGAGAGCCGTCGCCAGAATTTTGGACCCTAGAGGTGGTCTCTGTCGGTCCCGAGACATTGCCTCTGGATTTGGTGCCCAGGGTGAACCTTTCTGCCCTGAGCGCAGGTCTGGGGCGAAGGCGCCCGGCGCCACGTCAAGAATTCCCCAAGAGCGGCGGCTTGCGATTTCGCACCACACATGGGGTCGGTGATCGGGACCACCAGCACCGGCATTTCTCTGACAGCTTGGCCTCTGAGGTCCAGACCTGGCCTTTTGGGGCACTTGCACCTAGCAGAGTGTCCAGCTTCCCGAGAGCCGTCGCCAGAATTTTGGACCCTAGAGGTGGTCTCTGTCGGTCCCGAGACATTGCCTCTGGATTTGGTGCCCAGGGTGAATTGGAGGTCCTGAGCGCAGGTCTGGGGCGAAGGCGCCCGGCGCCACGTCAAGAATTCCCCAAGAGCGGCCGCTTGCGATTTCGCACCACACATGGGGTCGGTGATCGGGACCACCAGCACCGGCATTTCACTGACAGCTTGGCCTCTGGGATCCAGACCTGGCCTTTTGGGGCACTTGCACCTAGCAGAGTGTCCAGCTTCCCGAGAGCCGTCGCCAGAATTTTGGACCCTAGAGGTGGTCTCTGTCGGTCCCGAGACATTGCCTCTGGATTTGGTGCCCAGGGTGAACCTTTCTGCCCTGAGCGCAGGTCTGGGGCGAAGGCGCCCGGCGCCACGTCAAGAATTCCCCAAGAGCGGCCGCTTGCGATTTCGCACCACACATGGGGTCGGTGATCGGGACCACCAGCACCGGCATTTCTCTGACAGCTTGGCCTCTGGGATCCAGACCTGGCCTTTTGGGGCACTTGCACCTAGCAGAGTGTCCAGCTTCCCGAGAGCCGTCGCCAGAATTTTGGACCCTAGAGGTGGTCTCTGTCGGTCCCGAGACATTGCCTCTGGATTTGGTGCCCAGGGTGAACCTTTCTGCCCTGAGCGCAGGTCTGGGGCGAAGGCGCCCGGCGCCACGTCAAGAATTCCCCAAGAGCGGCCGCTTGCGATTTCGCACCACACATGGGGTCGGTGATCGGGACCACCAGCACCGGCATTTCACTGACAGCTTGGCCTCTGGGATCCAGACCTGGCCTTTTGGGGCACTTGCACCTAGCAGAGTGTCCAGCTTCCCGAGAGCCGTCGCCAGAATTTTGGACCCTAGAGGTGGTCTCTGTCGGTCCCGAGACATTGCCTCTGGATTTGGTGCCCAGGGTGAATTGGAGGTCCTGAGCACAGACCCGGGGCGAAGGCGCCCGGCGCCACGTCAAAAATTCCCCAAGAGCGGCCGCTTGCGATTTCGCACCACACATGGTGTCGGTGATCGGGACCACCAGCACCGGCATTTCTCTGACAGCTTGGCCTCTGAGGTCCAGACCTGGCCTTTTGGGGCACTTGCACCTAGCAGAGTGTCCAGCTTCCCGAGAGCCGTCGCCAGAATTTTGGACCCTAGAGGTGGTCTCTGTCGGTCCCGAGACATTGCCTCTGGATTTGGTGCCCAGGGTGAACCTTTCTGCCCTGAGCGCAGGTCTGGGGCGAAGGCGCCCGGCGCCACGTCAAGAATTCCCCAAGAGCGGCCGCTTGCGATTTCGCACCACACATGGGGTCGGTGATCGGGACCACCAGCACCGGCATTTCTCTGACAGCTTGGCCTCTGGGATCCAGACCTGGCCTTTTGGGGCACTTGCACCTAGCAGAGTGTCCAGCTTCCCGAGAGCCGTCGCCAGAATTTTGGACCCTAGAGGTGGTCTCTGTCGGTCCCGAGACATTGCCTCTGGATTTGGTGCCCAGGGTGAACCTTTCTGCCCTGAGCGCAGGTCTGGGGCGAAGGCGCCCGGCGCCACGTCAAGAATTCCCCAAGAGCGGCCGCTTGCGATTTCGCACCACACATGGGGTCGGTGATCGGGACCACCAGCACCGGCATTTCACTGACAGCTTGGCCTCTGGGATCCAGACCTGGCCTTTTGGGGCACTTGCACCTAGCAGAGTGTCCAGCTTCCCGAGAGCCGTCGCCAGAATTTTGGACCCTAGAGGTGGTCTCTGTCGGTCCCGAGACATTGCCTCTGGATTTGGTGCCCAGGGTGAATTGGAGGTTCTGAGCACAGACCCGGGGTGAAGGCGCCCGGCGCCACGTCAAAAATTCCCCAAGAGCGGCGGCTTGCGATTTCGCACCACACATGGGGTCGGTGATCGGGACCACCAGCACCGGCATTTCTCTGACAGCTTGGCCTCTGAGGTCCAGACCTGGCCTTTTGGGGCACTTGCACCTAGCAGAGTGTCCAGCTTCCCGAGAGCCGTCGCCAGAATTTTGGACCCTAGAGGTGGTCTCTGTCGGTCCCGAAACATTGCCTCTGGATTTGGTGCCCAGGGTGAACCTTTCTGCCCTGAGCGCAGGTCTGGGGCGAAGGCGCCCGGCGCCACGTCAAGAATTCCCCAAGAGCGGCCGCTTGCGATTTCGCACCACACATGGGGTCGGTGATCGGGACCACCAGCACCGGCATTTCACTGACAGCTTGGCCTCTGGGATCCAGACCTGGCCTTTTGGGGCACTTGCACCTAGCAGAGTGTCCAGCTTCCCGAGAGCCGTCGCCAGAATTTTGGACCCTAGAGGTGGTCTCTGTCGGTCCCGAGACATTGCCTCTGGATTTGGTGCCCAGGGTGAACCTTTCTGCCCTGAGCGCAGGTCTGGGGCGAAGGCGCCCGGCGCCACGTCAAGAATTCCCCAAGAGCGGCCGCTTGCGATTTCGCACCACACATGGGGTCGGTGATCGGGACCACCAGCACCGGCATTTCACTGACAGCTTGGCCTCTGGGATCCAGACCTGGCCTTTTGGGGCACTTGCACCTAGCAGAGTGTCCAGCTTCCCGAGAGCCGTTGCCAGAATTTTGGACCCTAGAGGTGGTCTCTGTCGGTCCCGAGACATTGCCTCTGGATTTGGTGCCCAGGGTGAATTGGAGGTCCTGAGCACAGACCCGGGGCGAAGGTGCCCGGCGCCACGTCAAAAATTCCCCAAGAGCGGCCGCTTGCGATTTCGCACCACACATGGGGTCGGTGATCGGGACCACCAGCACCGGCATTTCTCTGACAGCTTGGTCTCTGAGGTCCAGACCTGGCCTTTTGGGGCACTTGCACCTAGCAGAGTGTCCAGCTTCCCGAGAGCCGTCGCCAGAATTTTGGACCCTAGAGGTGGTCTCTGTCGGTCCCGAGACATTGCCTCTGGATTTGGTGCCCAGGGTGAATTGGAGGTCCTGAGCACAGACCCGGGGCGAAGGCGCCCGGCGCCACGTCAAGAATTCCCCAAGAGCGGCGGCTTGCGATTTCGCACCACACATGGGGTCGGTGATCGGGACCACCAGCACCGGCATTTCTCTGACAGCTTGGCCTCTGAGGTCCAGACCTGGCCTTTTGGGGCACTTGCACCTAGCAGAGTGTCCAGCTTCCCGAGAGCCGTCGCCAGAATTTTGGACCCTAGAGGTGGTCTCTGTCGGTCCCGAGACATTGCCTCTGGATTTGGTGCCCAGGGTGAATTGGAGGTACTGAGCGCAGGTCTGGGGCGAAGGCGCCCGGCGCCACGTCAAGAATTCCCCAAGAGCGGCCGCTTGCGATTTCGCACCACACATGGGGTCGGTGATCGGGACCACCAGCACCGGCATTTCACTGACAGCTTGGCCTCTGGGATCCAGACCTGGCCTTTTGGGGCACTTGCACCTAGCAGAGTGTCCAGCTTCCCGAGAGCCGTCGCCAGAATTTTGGACCCTAGAGGTGGTCTCTGTCGGTCCCGAGACATTGCCTCTGGATTTGGTGCCCAGGGTGAACCTTTCTGCCCTGAGCGCAGGTCTGGGGCGAAGGCGCCCGGCGCCACGTCAAGAATTCCCCAAGAGCGGCCGCTTGCGATTTCGCACCACACATGGGGTCGGTGATCGGGACCACCAGCACCGGCATTTCTCTGACAGCTTGGCCTCTGGGATCCAGACCTGGCCTTTTGGGGCACTTGCACCTAGCAGAGTGTCCAGCTTCCCGAGAGCCGTCGCCAGAATTTTGGACCCTAGAGGTGGGCTCTGTCGGTCCCGAGACATTGCCTCTGGATTTGGTGCCCAGGGTGAACCTTTCTGCCCTGAGCGCAGGTCTGGGGCGAAGGCGCCCGGCGCCACGTCAAGAATTCCCCAAGAGCGGCCGCTTGCGATTTCGCACCACACATGGGGTCGGTGATCGGGACCACCAGCACCGGCATTTCACTGACAGCTTGGCCTCTGGGATCCAGACCTGGCCTTTTGGGGCACTTGCACCTAGCAGAGTGTCCAGCTTCCCGAGAGCCGTCGCCAGAATTTTGGACCCTAGAGGTGGTCTCTGTCGGTCCCGAGACATTGCCTCTGGATTTGGTGCCCAGGGTGAATTGGAGGTCCTGAGCGCAGGTCTGGGGCGAAGGCGCCCGGCGCCACGTCAAAAATTCCCCAAGAGCGGCCGCTTGCGATTTCGCACCACACATGGTGTCGGTGATCGGGACCACCAGCACCGGCATTTCTCTGACAGCTTGGCCTCTGAGGTCCAGACCTGGCCTTTTGGGGCACTTGCACCTAGCAGAGTGTCCAGCTTCCCGAGAGCCGTCGCCAGAATTTTGGACCCTAGAGGTGGTCTCTGTCGGTCCCGAGACATTGCCTCTGGATTTGGTGCCCAGGGTGAACCTTTCTGCCCTGAGCGCAGGTCTGGGGCGAAGGCGCCCGGCGCCACGTCAAGAATTCCCCAAGAGCGGCCGCTTGCGATTTCGCACCACACATGGGGTCGGTGATCGGGACCACCAGCACCGGCATTTCTCTGACAGCTTGGCCTCTGGGATCCAGACCTGGCCTTTTGGGGCACTTGCACCTAGCAGAGTGTCCAGCTTCCCGAGAGCCGTCGCCAGAATTTTGGACCCTAGAGGTGGTCTCTGTCGGTCCCGAGACATTGCCTCTGGATTTGGTGCCCAGGGTGAACCTTTCTGCCCTGAGCGCAGGTCTGGGGCGAAGGCGCCCGGCGCCACGTCAAGAATTCCCCAAGAGCGGCCGCTTGCGATTTCGCACCACACATGGGGTCGGTGATCGGGACCACCAGCACCGGCATTTCACTGACAGCTTGGCCTCTGGGATCCAGACCTGGCCTTTTGGGGCACTTGCACCTAGCAGAGTGTCCAGCTTCCCGAGAGCCGTCGCCAGAATTTTGGACCCTAGAGGTGGTCTCTGTCGGTCCCGAGACATTGCCTCTGGATTTGGTGCCCAGGGTGAATTGGAGGTTCTGAGCACAGACCCGGGGTGAAGGCGCCCGGCGCCACGTCAAAAATTCCCCAAGAGCGGCGGCTTGCGATTTCGCACCACACATGGGGTCGGTGATCGGGACCACCAGCACCGGCATTTCTCTGACAGCTTGGCCTCTGAGGTCCAGACCTGGCCTTTTGGGGCACTTGCACCTAGCAGAGTGTCCAGCTTCCCGAGAGCCGTCGCCAGAATTTTGGACCCTAGAGGTGGTCTCTGTCGGTCCCGAAACATTGCCTCTGGATTTGGTGCCCAGGGTGAACCTTTCTGCCCTGAGCGCAGGTCTGGGGCGAAGGCGCCCGGCGCCACGTCAAGAATTCCCCAAGAGCGGCCGCTTGCGATTTCGCACCACACATGGGGTCGGTGATCGGGACCACCAGCACCGGCATTTCACTGACAGCTTGGCCTCTGGGATCCAGACCTGGCCTTTTGGGGCACTTGCACCTAGCAGAGTGTCCAGCTTCCCGAGAGCCGTCGCCAGAATTTTGGACCCTAGAGGTGGTCTCTGTCGGTCCCGAGACATTGCCTCTGGATTTGGTGCCCAGGGTGAATTGGAGGTCCTGAGCACAGACCCGGGGTGAAGGCGCCCGGCGCCACGTCAAAAATTCCCCAAGAGCGGCGGCTTGCGATTTCGCACCACACATGGGGTCGGTGATCGGGACCACCAGCACCGGCATTTCTCTGACAGCTTGGCCTCTGAGGTCCAGACCTGGCCTTATGGGGCACTTGCACCTAGCAGAGTGTCCAGCTTCCCGAGAGCCGTCGCCAGAATTTTGGACCCTAGAGGTGGTCTCTGTCGGTCCCGAGACATTGCCTCTGGATTTGGTGCCCAGGGTGAACCTTTCTGCCCTGAGCGCAGGTCTGGGGCGAAGGCGCCCGGCGCCACGTCAAGAATTCCCCAAGAGCGGCCGCTTGCGATTTCGCACCACACATGGGGTCGGTGATCGGGACCACCAGCACCGGCATTTCACTGACAGCTTGGCCTCTGGGATCCAGACCTGGCCTTTTGGGGCACTTGCACCTAGCAGAGTGTCCAGCTTCCCGAGAGCCGTCGCCAGAATTTTGGACCCTAGAGGTGGTCTCTGTCGGTCCCGAGACATTGCCTCTGGATTTGGTGCCCAGGGTGAATTGGAGGTCCTGAGCACAGACCCGGGGCGAAGGCGCCCGGCGCCACGTCAAAAATTCCCCAAGAGCGGCCGCTTGCGATTTCGCACCACACATGGGGTCGGTGATCGGGACCACCAGCACCGGCATTTCTCTGACAGCTTGGCCTCTGAGGTCCAGACCTGGCCTTTTGGGGCACTTGCACCTAGCAGAGTGTCCAGCTTCCCGAGAGCCGTCGCCAGAATTTTGGACCCTAGAGGTGGTCTCTGTCGGTCCCGAGACATTGCCTCTGGATTTGGTGCCCAGGGTGAACCTTTCTGCCCTGAGCGCAGGTCTGGGGCGAAGGCGCCCGGCGCCACGTCAAGAATTCCCCAAGAGCGGCCGCTTGCGATTTCGCACCACACATGGGGTCGGTGATCGGGACCACCAGCACCGGCATTTCTCTGACAGCTTGGCCTCTGGGATCCAGACCTGGCCTTTTGGGGCACTTGCACCTAGCAGAGTGTCCAGCTTCCCGAGAGCCGTCGCCAGAATTTTGGACCCTAGAGGTGGTCTCTGTCGGTCCCGAGACATTGCCTCTGGATTTGGTGCCCAGGGTGAATTGGAGGTCCTGAGCACAGACCCGGGGCGAAGGCGCCCGGCGCCACGTCAAAAATTCCCCAAGAGCGGCCGCTTGCGATTTCGCACCACACATGGGGTCGGTGATCGGGACCACCAGCACCGGCATTTCTCTGACAGCTTGGCCTCTGAGGTCCAGACCTGGCCTTTTGGGGCACTTGCACCTAGCAGAGTGTCCAGCTTCCCGAGAGCCGTCGCCAGAATTTTGGACCCTAGAGGTGGTCTCTGTCGGTCCCGAGACATTGCCTCTGGATTTGGTGCCCAGGGTGAACCTTTCTGCCCTGAGCGCAGGTCTGGGGCGAAGGCGCCCGGCGCCACGTCAAGAATTCCCCAAGAGCGGCCGCTTGCGATTTCGCACCACACATGGGGTCGGTGATCGGGACCACCAGCACCGGCATTTCTCTGACAGCTTGGCCTCTGGGATCCAGACCTGGCCTTTTGGGGCACTTGCACCTAGCAGAGTGTCCAGCTTCCCGAGAGCCGTCGCCAGAATTTTGGACCCTAGAGGTGGTCTCTGTCGGTCCCGAGACATTGCCTCTGGATTTGGTGCCCAGGGTGAACCTTTCTGCCCTGAGCGCAGGTCTGGGGCGAAGGCGCCCGGCGCCACGTCAAGAATTCCCCAAGAGCGGCCGCTTGCGATTTCGCACCACACATGGGGTCGGTGATCGGGACCACCAGCACCGGCATTTCACTGACAGCTTGGCCTCTGGGATCCAGACCTGGCCTTTTGGGGCACTTGCACCTAGCAGAGTGTCCAGCTTCCCGAGAGCCGTCGCCAGAATTTTGGACCCTAGAGGTGGTCTCTGTCGGTCCCGAGACATTGCCTCTGGATTTGGTGCCCAGGGTGAATTGGAGGTCCTGAGCACAGACCCGGGGCGAAGGCGCCCGGCGCCACGTCAAAAATTCCCCAAGAGCGGCCGCTTGCGATTTCGCACCACACATGGGGTCGGTGATCGGGACCACCAGCACCGGCATTTCTCTGACAGCTTGGCCTCTGAGGTCCAGACCTGGCCTTTTGGGGCACTTGCACCTAGCAGAGTGTCCAGCTTCCCGAGAGCCGTCGCCAGAATTTTGGACCCTAGAGGTGGTCTCTGTCGGTCCCGAGACATTGCCTCTGGATTTGGTGCCCAGGGTGAACCTTTCTGCCCTGAGCGCAGGTCTGGGGCGAAGGCGCCCGGCGCCACGTCAAGAATTCCCCAAGAGCGGCCGCTTGCGATTTCGCACCACACATGGGGTCGGTGATCGGGACCACCAGCACCGGCATTTCTCTGACAGCTTGGCCTCTGGGATCCAGACCTGGCCTTTTGGGGCACTTGCACCTAGCAGAGTGTCCAGCTTCCCGAGAGCCGTCGCCAGAATTTTGGACCCTAGAGGTGGGCTCTGTCGGTCCCGAGACATTGCCTCTGGATTTGGTGCCCAGGGTGAACCTTTCTGCCCTGAGCGCAGGTCTGGGGCGAAGGCGCCCGGCGCCACGTCAAGAATTCCCCAAGAGCGGCCGCTTGCGATTTCGCACCACACATGGGGTCGGTGATCGGGACCACCAGCACCGGCATTTCACTGACAGCTTGGCCTCTGGGATCCAGACCTGGCCTTTTGGGGCACTTGCACCTAGCAGAGTGTCCAGCTTCCCGAGAGCCGTCGCCAGAATTTTGGACCCTAGAGGTGGTCTCTGTCGGTCCCGAGACATTGCCTCTGGATTTGGTGCCCAGGGTGAACCTTTCTGCCCTGAGCGCAGGTCTGGGGCGAAGGCGCCCGGCGCCACGTCAAGAATTCCCCAAGAGCGGCCGCTTGCGATTTCGCACCACACATGGGGTCGGTGATCGGGACCACCAGCACCAGCATTTCACTGACAGCTTGGCCTCTGGGATCCAGACCTGGCCTTTTGGGGCACTTGCACCTAGCAGAGTGTCCAGCTTCCCGAGAGCCGTCGCCAGAATTTTGGACCCTAGAGGTGGTCTCTGTCGGTCCCGAGACATTGCCTCTGGATTTGGTGCCCAGGGTGAACCTTTCTGCCCTGAGCGCAGGTCTGGGGCGAAGGCGCCCGGCGCCACGTCAAGAATTCCCCAAGAGCGGCGGCTTGCGATTTCGCACCACACATGGGGTCGGTGATCGGGACCACCAGCACCGGCATTTCTCTGACAGCTTGGCCTCTGGGATCCAGACCTGGCCTTTTGGGGCACTTGCACTTAGCAGAGTGTCCAGCTTCCCGAGAGCCGTCGCCAGAATTTTGGACCCTAGAGGTGGTCTCTGTCGGTCCCGAGACATTGCCTCTGGATTTGGTGCCCAGGGTGAACCTTTCTGCCCTGAGCGCAGGTCTGGGGCGAAGGCGCCCGGCGCCACGTCAAGAATTCCCCAAGAGCGGCGGCTTGCGATTTCGCACCACACATGGGGTCGGTGATCGGGACCACCAGCACCGGCATTTCTCTGACAGCTTGGCCTCTGAGGTCCAGACCTGGCCTTTTGGGGCACTTGCACCTAGCAGAGTGTCCAGCTTCCCGAGAGCCGTCGCCAGAATTTTGGACCCTAGAGGTGGTCTCTGTCGGTCCCGAGACATTGCCTCTGGATTTGGTGCCCAGGGTGAACCTTTCTGCCCTGAGCGCAGGTCTGGGGCGAAGGCGCCCGGCGCCACGTCAAGAATTCCCCAAGAGCGGCCGCTTGCGATTTCGCACCACACATGGGGTCGGTGATCGGGACCACCAGCACCGGCATTTCTCTGACAGCTTGGCCTCTGGGATCCAGACCTGGCCTTTTGGGGCACTTGCACCTAGCAGAGTGTCCAGCTTCCCGAGAGCCGTCGCCAGAATTTTGGACCCTAGAGGTGGGCTCTGTCGGTCCCGAGACATTGCCTCTGGATTTGGTGCCCAGGGTGAACCTTTCTGCCCTGAGCGCAGGTCTGGGGCGAAGGCGCCCGGCGCCACGTCAAGAATTCCCCAAGAGCGGCCGCTTGCGATTTCGCACCACACATGGGGTCGGTGATCGGGACCACCAGCACCGGCATTTCACTGACAGCTTGGCCTCTGGGATCCAGACCTGGCCTTTTGGGGCACTTGCACCTAGCAGAGTGTCCAGCTTCCCGAGAGCCGTCGCCAGAATTTTGGACCCTAGAGGTGGTCTCTGTCGGTCCCGAGACATTGCCTCTGGATTTGGTGCCCAGGGTGAACCTTTCTGCCCTGAGCGCAGGTCTGGGGCGAAGGCGCCCGGCGCCACGTCAAGAATTCCCCAAGAGCGGCCGCTTGCGATTTCGCACCACACATGGGGTCGGTGATCGGGACCACCAGCACCAGCATTTCACTGACAGCTTGGCCTCTGGGATCCAGACCTGGCCTTTTGGGGCACTTGCACCTAGCAGAGTGTCCAGCTTCCCGAGAGCCGTCGCCAGAATTTTGGACCCTAGAGGTGGTCTCTGTCGGTCCCGAGACATTGCCTCTGGATTTGGTGCCCAGGGTGAATTGGAGGTCCTGAGCGCAGGTCTGGGGCGAAGGCGCCCGGCGCCATGTCAAGAATTCCCCAAGAGCGGCCGCTTGCGATTTCGCACCACACATGGGGTCGGTGATCGGTACCACCAGCACCGGCATTTCTCTGACAGCTTGGCCTCTGGGATCCAGACCTGGCCTTATGGGGCACTTGCACCTAGCAGAGTGTCCAGCTTCCCGAGAGCCGTCGCCAGAATTTTGGACCCTAGAGGTGGTCTCTGTCGGTCCCGAGACATTGCCTCTGGATTTGGTGCCCAGGGTGAATTGGAGGTTCTGAGCACAGACCCGGGGTGAAGGCGCCCGGCGCCACGTCAAAAATTCCCCAAGAGCGGCGGCTTGCGATTTCGCACCACACATGGGGTCGGTGATCGGGACCACCAGCACCGGCATTTCTCTGACAGCTTGGCCTCTGAGGTCCAGACCTGGCCTTTTGGGGCACTTGCACCTAGCAGAGTGTCCAGCTTCCCGAGAGCCGTCGCCAGAATTTTGGACCCTAGAGGTGGTCTCTGTCGGTCCCGAGACATTGCCTCTGGATTTGGTGCCCAGGGTGAACCTTTCTGCCCTGAGCGCAGGTCTGGGGCGAAGGCACCCGGCGCCACGTCAAGAATTCCCCAAGAGCGGCCGCTTGCGATTTCGCACCACACATGGGGTCGGTGATCGGGACCACCAGCACCGGCATTTCACTGACAGCTTGGCCTCTGGGATCCAGACCTGGCCTTTTGGGGCACTTGCACCTAGCAGAGTGTCCAGCTTCCCGAGAGCCGTCGCCAGAATTTTGGACCCTAGAGGTGGTCTCTGTCGGTCCCGAGACATTGCCTCTGGATTTGGTGCCCAGGGTGAACCTTTCTGCCCTGAGCGCAGGTCTGGGGCGAAGGCGCCCGGCGCCACGTCAAGAATTCCCCAAGAGCGGCCGCTTGCGATTTCGCACCACACATGGGGTCGGTGATCGGGACCACCAGCACCGGCATTTCACTGACAGCTTGGCCTCTGGGATCCAGACCTGGCCTTTTGGGGCACTTGCACCTAGCAGAGTGTCCAGCTTCCCGAGAGTCGTTGCCAGAATTTTGGACCCTAGAGGTGGTCTCTGTCGGTCCCGAGACATTGCCTCTGGATTTGGTGCCCAGGGTGAATTGGAGGTCCTGAGCACAGACCCGGGGCGAAGGCGCCCGGCGCCACGTCAAAAATTCCCCAAGAGCGGCCGCTTGCGATTTCGCACCACACATGGGGTCGGTGATCGGGACCACCAGCACCGGCATTTCTCTGACAGCTTGGCCTCTGAGGTCCAGACCTGGCCTTTTGGGGCACTTGCACCTAGCAGAGTGTCCAGCTTCCCGAGAGCCGTCGCCAGAATTTTGGACCCTAGAGGTGGTCTCTGTCGGTCCCGAGACATTGCCTCTGGATTTGGTGCCCAGGGTGAACCTTTCTGCCCTGAGCGCAGGTCTGGGGCGAAGGCGCCCGGCGCCACGTCAAGAATTCCCCAAGAGCGGCCGCTTGCGATTTCGCACCACACATGGGGTCGGTGATCGGGACCACCAGCACCGGCATTTCTCTGACAGCTTGGCCTCTGGGATCCAGACCTGGCCTTTTGGGGCACTTGCACCTAGCAGAGTGTCCAGCTTCCCGAGAGCCGTCGCCAGAATTTTGGACCCTAGAGGTGGTCTCTGTCGGTCCCGAGACATTGCCTCTGGATTTGGTGCCCAGGGTGAACCTTTCTGCCCTGAGCGCAGGTCTGGGGCGAAGGCGCCCGGCGCCACGTCAAGAATTCCCCAAGAGCGGCCGCTTGCGATTTCGCACCACACATGGGGTCGGTGATCGGGACCACCAGCACCGGCATTTCACTGACAGCTTGGCCTCTGGGATCCAGACCTGGCCTTTTGGGGCACTTGCACCTAGCAGAGTGTCCAGCTTCCCGAGAGCCGTCGCCAGAATTTTGGACCCTAGAGGTGGTCTCTGTCGGTCCCGAGACATTGCCTCTGGATTTGGTGCCCAGGGTGAATTGGAGGTCCTGAGCGCAGGTCTGGGGCGAAGGCGCCCGGCGCCAAGTCAAGAATTCCCCAAGAGCGGCCGCTTGCGATTTCGCACCACACATGGGGTCGGTGATCGGTACCACCAGCACCGGCATTTCTCTGACAGCTTGGCCTCTGGGATCCAGACCTGGCCTTATGGGGCACTTGCACCTAGCAGAGTGTCCAGCTTCCCGAGAGCCGTCGCCAGAATTTTGGACCCTAGAGGTGGTCTCTGTCGGTCCCGAGACATTGCCTCTGGATTTGGTGCCCAGGGTGAATTGGAGGTTCTGAGCACAGACCCGGGGTGAAGGCGCCCGGCGCCACGTCAAAAATTCCCCAAGAGCGGCGGCTTGCGATTTCGCACCACACATGGGGTCGGTGATCGGGACCACCAGCACCGGCATTTCTCTGACAGCTTGGCCTCTGAGGTCCAGACCTGGCCTTTTGGGGCACTTGCACCTAGCAGAGTGTCCAGCTTCCCGAGAGCCGTCGCCAGAATTTTGGACCCTAGAGGTGGTCTCTGTCGGTCCCGAAACATTGCCTCTGGATTTGGTGCCCAGGGTGAACCTTTCTGCCCTGAGCGCAGGTCTGGGGCGAAGGCGCCCGGCGCCACGTCAAGAATTCCCCAAGAGCGGCCGCTTGCGATTTCGCACCAGACATGGGGTCGGTGATCGGGACCACCAGCACCGGCATTTCACTGACAGCTTGGCCTCTGGGATCCAGACCTGGCCTTTTGGGGCACTTGCACCTAGCAGAGTGTCCAGCTTCCCGAGAGCCGTCGCCAGAATTTTGGACCCTAGAGGTGGTCTCTGTCGGTCCCGAGACATTGCCTCTGGATTTGGTGCCCAGGGTGAATTGGAGGTCCTGAGCACAGACCCGGGGCGAAGGCGCCCGGCGCCACGTCAAAAATTCCCCAAGAGCGGCCGCTTGCGATTTCGCACCACACATGGGGTCGGTGATCGGGACCACCAGCACCGGCATTTCTCTGACAGCTTGGCCTCTGAGGTCCAGACCTGGCCTTTTGGGGCACTTGCACCTAGCAGAGTGTCCAGCTTCCCGAGAGCCGTCGCCAGAATTTTGGACCCTAGAGGTGGTCTCTGTCGGTCCCGAGACATTGCCTCTGGATTTGGTGCCCAGGGTGAACCTTTCTGCCCTGAGCGCAGGTCTGGGGCGAAGGCGCCCGGCGCCACGTCAAGAATTCCCCAAGAGCGGCCGCTTGCGATTTCGCACCACACATGGGGTCGGTGATCGGGACCACCAGCACCGGCATTTCTCTGACAGCTTGGCCTCTGGGATCCAGACCTGGCCTTTTGGGGCACTTGCACCTAGCAGAGTGTCCAGCTTCCCGAGAGCCGTCGCCAGAATTTTGGACCCTAGAGGTGGTCTCTGTCGGTCCCGAGACATTGCCTCTGGATTTGGTGCCCAGGGTGAACCTTTCTGCCCTGAGCGCAGGTCTGGGGCGAAGGCGCCCGGCGCCACGTCAAGAATTCCCCAAGAGCGGCCGCTTGCGATTTCGCACCACACATGGGGTCGGTGATCGGGACCACCAGCACCGGCATTTCTCTGACAGCTTGGCCTCTGGGATCCAGACCTGGCCTTTTGGGGCACTTGCACCTAGCAGAGTGTCCAGCTTCCCGAGAGCCGTCGCCAGAATTTTGGACCCTAGAGGTGGTCTCTGTCGGTCCCGAGACATTGCCTCTGGATTTGGTGCCCAGGGTGAACCTTTCTGCCCTGAGCGCAGGTCTGGGGCGAAGGCGCCCGGCGCCACGTCAAGAATTCCCCAAGAGCGGCCGCTTGCGATTTCGCACCACACATGGGGTCGGTGATCGGGACCACCAGCACCGGCATTTCACTGACAGCTTGGCCTCTGGGATCCAGACCTGGCCTTTTGGGGCACTTGCACCTAGCAGAGTGTCCAGCTTCCCGAGAGCCGTCGGCAGAATTTTGGACCCTAGAGGTGGTCTCTGTCGGTCCCGAGACATTGCCTCTGGATTTGGTGCCCAGGGTGAATTGGAGGTCCTGAGCACAGACCCGGGGCGAAGGCGCCCGGCGCCACGTCAAAAATTCCCCAAGAGCGGCCGCTTGCGATTTCGCACCACACATGGGGTCGGTGATCGGGACCACCAGCACCGGCATTTCTCTGACAGCTTGGCCTCTGAGGTCCAGACCTGGCCTTTTGGGGCACTTGCACCTAGCAGAGTGTCCAGCTTCCCGAGAGCCGTCGCCAGAATTTTGGACCCTAGAGGTGGTCTCTGTCGGTCCCGAGACATTGCCTCTGGATTTGGTGCCCAGGGTGAACCTTTCTGCCCTGAGCGCAGGTCTGGGGCGAAGGCGCCCGGCGCCACGTCAAGAATTCCCCAAGAGCGGCCGCTTGCGATTTCGCACCACACATGGGGTCGGTGATCGGGACCACCAGCACCGGCATTTCTCTGACAGCTTGGCCTCTGGGATCCAGACCTGGCCTTTTGGGGCACTTGCACCTAGCAGAGTGTCCAGCTTCCCGAGAGCCGTCGCCAGAATTTTGGACCCTAGAGGTGGGCTCTGTCGGTCCCGAGACATTGCCTCTGGATTTGGTGCCCAGGGTGAATTGGAGGTCCTGAGCGCAGGTCTGGGGCGAAGGCGCCCGGCGCCACGTCAAGAATTCCCCAAGAGCGGCCGCTTGCGATTTCGCACCACACATGGGGTCGGTGATCGGTACCACCAGCACCGGCATTTCTCTGACAGCTTGGCCTCTGGGATCCAGACCTGGCCTTATGGGGCACTTGCACCTAGCAGAGTGTCCAGCTTCCCGAGAGCCGTCGCCAGAATTTTGGACCCTAGAGGTGGTCTCTGTCGGTCCCGAGACATTGCCTCTGGATTTGGTGCCCAGGGTGAATTGGAGGTCCTGAGCACAGACCCGGGGTGAAGGCGCCCGGCGCCACGTCAAAAATTCCCCAAGAGCGGCGGCTTGCGATTTCGCACCACACATGGGGTCGGTGATCGGGACCACCAGCACCGGCATTTCTCTGACAGCTTGGCCTCTGAGGTCCAGACCTGGCCTTTTGGGGCACTTGCACCTAGCAGAGTGTCCAGCTTCCCGAGAGCCGTCGCCAGAATTTTGGACCCTAGAGGTGGTCTCTGTCGGTCCCGAAACATTGCCTCTGGATTTGGTGCCCAGGGTGAACCTTTCTGCCCTGAGCGCAGGTCTGGGGCGAAGGCGCCCGGCGCCACGTCAAGAATTCCCCAAGAGCGGCCGCTTGCGATTTCGCACCAGACATGGGGTCGGTGATCGGGACCACCAGCACCGGCATTTCACTGACAGCTTGGCCTCTGGGATCCAGACCTGGCCTTTTGGGGCACTTGCACCTAGCAGAGTGTCCAGCTTCCCGAGAGCCGTCGCCAGAATTTTGGACCCTAGAGGTGGTCTCTGTCGGTCCCGAGACATTGCCTCTGGATTTGGTGCCCAGGGTGAATTGGAGGTCCTGAGCACAGACCCGGGGTGAAGGCGCCCGGCGCCACGTCAAAAATTCCCCAAGAGCGGCGGCTTGCGATTTCGCACCACACATGGGGTCGGTGATCGGGACCACCAGCACCGGCATTTCTCTGACAGCTTGGCCTCTGAGGTCCAGACCTGGCCTTTTGGGGCACTTGCACCTAGCAGAGTGTCCAGCTTCCCGAGAGCCGTCGCCAGAATTTTGGACCCTAGAGGTGGTCTCTGTCGGTCCCGAAACATTGCCTCTGGATTTGGTGCCCAGGGTGAACCTTTCTGCCCTGAGCGCAGGTCTGGGGCGAAGGCGCCCGGCGCCACGTCAAGAATTCCCCAAGAGCGGCCGCTTGCGATTTCGCACCACACATGGGGTCGGTGATCGGGACCACCAGCACCGGCATTTCTCTGACAGCTTGGCCTCTGGGATCCAGACCTGGCCTTATGGGGCACTTGCACCTAGCAGAGTGTCCAGCTTCCCGAGAGCCGTCGCCAGAATTTTGGACCCTAGAGGTGGTCTCTGTCGGTCCCGAGACATTGCCTCTGGATTTGGTGCCCAGGGTGAATTGGAGGTCCTGAGCACAGACCTGGGGTGAAGGCGCCCGGCGCCACGTCAAAAATTCCCCAAGAGCGGCGGCTTGCGATTTCGCACCACACATGGGGTCGGTGATCGGGACCACCAGCACCGGCATTTCTCTGACAGCTTGGCCTCTGAGGTCCAGACCTGGCCTTTTGGGGCACTTGCACCTAGCAGAGTGTCCAGCTTCCCGAGAGCCGTCGCCAGAATTTTGGACCCTAGAGGTGGTCTCTGTCGGTCCCGAAACATTGCCTCTGGATTTGGTGCCCAGGGTGAACCTTTCTGCCCTGAGCGCAGGTCTGGGGCGAAGGCGCCCGGCGCCACGTCAAGAATTCCCCAAGAGCGGCCGCTTGCGATTTCGCACCAGACATGGGGTCGGTGATCGGGACCACCAGCACCGGCATTTCACTGACAGCTTGGCCTCTGGGATCCAGACCTGGCCTTTTGGGGCACTTGCACCTAGCAGAGTGTCCAGCTTCCCGAGAGCCGTCGCCAGAATTTTGGACCCTAGAGGTGGTCTCTGTCGGTCCCGAGACATTGCCTCTGGATTTGGTGCCCAGGGTGAATTGGAGGTCCTGAGCACAGACCCGGGGTGAAGGCGCCCGGCGCCACGTCAAAAATTCCCCAAGAGCGGCGGCTTGCGATTTCGCACCACACATGGGGTCGGTGATCGGGACCACCAGCACCGGCATTTCTCTGACAGCTTGGCCTCTGAGGTCCAGACCTGGCCTTTTGGGGCACTTGCACCTAGCAGAGTGTCCAGCTTCCCGAGAGCCGTCGCCAGAATTTTGGACCCTAGAGGTGGTCTCTGTCGGTCCCGAAACATTGCCTCTGGATTTGGTGCCCAGGGTGAACCTTTCTGCCCTGAGCGCAGGTCTGGGGCGAAGGCGCCCGGCGCCACGTCAAGAATTCCCCAAGAGCGGCCGCTTGCGATTTCGCACCACACATGGGGTCGGTGATCGGGACCACCAGCACCGGCATTTCACTGACAGCTTGGCCTCTGGGATCCAGACCTGGCCTTTTGGGGCACTTGCACCTAGCAGAGTGTCCAGCTTCCCGAGAGCCGTCGCCAGAATTTTGGACCCTAGAGGTGGTCTCTGTCGGTCCCGAGACATTGCCTCTGGATTTGGTGCCCAGGGTGAATTGGAGGTCCTGAGCGCAGGTCTGGGGCGAAGGCGCCCGGCGCCACGTCAAAAATTCCCCAAGAGCGGCGGCTTGCGATTTCGCACCACACATGGGGTCGGTGATCGGGACCACCAGCACCGGCATTTCTCTGACAGCTTGGCCTCTGAGGTCCAGACCTGGCCTTATGGGGCACTTGCACCTAGCAGAGTGTCCAGCTTCCCGAGAGCCGTCGCCAGAATTTTGGACCCTAGAGGTGGTCTCTGTCGGTCCCGAGACATTGCCTCTGGATTTGGTGCCCAGGGTGAACCTTTCTGCCCTGAGCGCAGGTCTGGGGCGAAGGCGCCCGGCGCCACGTCAAGAATTCCCCAAGAGCGGCCGCTTGCGATTTCGCACCACACATGGGGTCGGTGATCGGGACCACCAGCACCGGCATTTCACTGACAGCTTGGCCTCTGGGATCCAGACCTGGCCTTTTGGGGCACTTGCACCTAGCAGAGTGTCCAGCTTCCCGAGAGCCGTCGCCAGAATTTTGGACCCTAGAGGTGGTCTCTGTCGGTCCCGAGACATTGCCTCTGGATTTGGTGCCCAGGGTGAATTGGAGGTCCTGAGCACAGACCCGGGGCGAAGGCGCCCGGCGCCACGTCAAAAATTCCCCAAGAGCGGCCGCTTGCGATTTCGCACCACACATGGGGTCGGTGATCGGGACCACCAGCACCGGCATTTCTCTGACAGCTTGGCCTCTGAGGTCCAGACCTGGCCTTTTGGGGCACTTGCACCTAGCAGAGTGTCCAGCTTCCCGAGAGCCGTCGCCAGAATTTTGGACCCTAGAGGTGGTCTCTGTCGGTCCCGAGACATTGCCTCTGGATTTGGTGCCCAGGGTGAACCTTTCTGCCCTGAGCGCAGGTCTGGGGCGAAGGCGCCCGGCGCCACGTCAAGAATTCCCCAAGAGCGGCCGCTTGCGATTTCGCACCACACATGGGGTCGGTGATCGGGACCACCAGCACCGGCATTTCTCTGACAGCTTGGCCTCTGGGATCCAGACCTGGCCTTTTGGGGCACTTGCACCTAGCAGAGTGTCCAGCTTCCCGAGAGCCGTCGCCAGAATTTTGGACCCTAGAGGTGGTCTCTGTCGGTCCCGAGACATTGCCTCTGGATTTGGTGCCCAGGGTGAACCTTTCTGCCCTGAGCGCAGGTCTGGGGCGAAGGCGCCCGGCGCCACGTCAAGAATTCCCCAAGAGCGGCCGCTTGCGATTTCGCACCACACATGGGGTCGGTGATCGGGACCACCAGCACCGGCATTTCACTGACAGCTTGGCCTCTGGGATCCAGACCTGGCCTTTTGGGGCACTTGCACCTAGCAGAGTGTCCAGCTTCCCGAGAGCCGTCGCCAGAATTTTGGACCCTAGAGGTGGTCTCTGTCGGTCCCGAGACATTGCCTCTGGATTTGGTGCCCAGGGTGAATTGGAGGTCCTGAGCACAGACCCGGGGCGAAGGCGCCCGGCGCCACGTCAAAAATTCCCCAAGAGCGGCCGCTTGCGATTTCGCACCACACATGGGGTCGGTGATCGGGACCACCAGCACCGGCATTTCACTGACAGCTTGGCCTCTGAGGTCCAGACCTGGCCTTTTGGGGCACTTGCACCTAGCAGAGTGTCCAGCTTCCCGAGAGCCGTCGCCAGAATTTTGGACCCTAGAGGTGGTCTCTGTCGGTCCCGAGACATTGCCTCTGGATTTGGTGCCCAGGGTGAATTGGAGGTCCTGAGCACAGACCCGGGGCGAAGGCGCCCGGCGCCACGTCAAAAATTCCCCAAGAGCGGCCGCTTGCGATTTCGCACCACACATGGGGTCGGTGATCGGGACCACCAGCACCGGCATTTCTCTGACAGCTTGGCCTCTGAGGTCCAGACCTGGCCTTTTGGGGCACTTGCACCTAGCAGAGTGTCCAGCTTCCCGAGAGCCGTCGCCAGAATTTTGGACCCTAGAGGTGGTCTCTGTCGGTCCCGAGACATTGCCTCTGGATTTGGTGCCCAGGGTGAACCTTTCTGCCCTGAGCGCAGGTCTGGGGCGAAGGCGCCCGGCGCCACGTCAAGAATTCCCCAAGAGCGGCCGCTTGCGATTTCGCACCACACATGGGGTCGGTGATCGGGACCACCAGCACCGGCATTTCTCTGACAGCTTGGCCTCTGGGATCCAGACCTGGCCTTTTGGGGCACTTGCACCTAGCAGAGTGTCCAGCTTCCCGAGAGCCGTCGCCAGAATTTTGGACCCTAGAGGTGGTCTCTGTCGGTCCCGAGACATTGCCTCTGGATTTGGTGCCCAGGGTGAACCTTTCTGCCCTGAGCGCAGGTCTGGGGCGAAGGCGCCCGGCGCCACGTCAAGAATTCCCCAAGAGCGGCCGCTTGCGATTTCGCACCACACATGGGGTCGGTGATCGGGACCACCAGCACCGGCATTTCACTGACAGCTTGGCCTCTGGGATCCAGACCTGGCCTTTTGGGGCACTTGCACCTAGCAGAGTGTCCAGCTTCCCGAGAGCCGTCGCCAGAATTTTGGACCCTAGAGGTGGTCTCTGTCGGTCCCGAGACATTGCCTCTGGATTTGGTGCCCAGGGTGAATTGGAGGTCCTGAGCGCAGGTCTGGGGCGAAGGCGCCCGGCGCCACGTCAAGAATTCCCCAAGAGCGGCCGCTTGCGATTTCGCACCACACATGGGGTCGGTGATCGGTACCACCAGCACCGGCATTTCTCTGACAGCTTGGCCTCTGGGATCCAGACCTGGCCTTATGGGGCACTTGCACCTAGCAGAGTGTCCAGCTTCCCGAGAGCCGTCGCCAGAATTTTGGACCCTAGAGGTGGTCTCTGTCGGTCCCGAGACATTGCCTCTGGATTTGGTGCCCAGGGTGAATTGGAGGTCCTGAGCACAGACCCGGGGTGAAGGCGCCCGGCGCCACGTCAAAAATTCCCCAAGAGCGGCGGCTTGCGATTTCGCACCACACATGGGGTCGGTGATCGGGACCACCAGCACCGGCATTTCTCTGACAGCTTGGCCTCTGAGGTCCAGACCTGGCCTTTTGGGGCACTTGCACCTAGCAGAGTGTCCAGCTTCCCGAGAGCCGTCGCCAGAATTTTGGACCCTAGAGGTGGTCTCTGTCGGTCCCGAAACATTGCCTCTGGATTTGGTGCCCAGGGTGAACCTTTCTGCCCTGAGCGCAGGTCTGGGGCGAAGGCGCCCGGCGCCACGTCAAGAATTCCCCAAGAGCGGCCGCTTGCGATTTCGCACCAGACATGGGGTCGGTGATCGGGACCACCAGCACCGGCATTTCACTGACAGCTTGGCCTCTGGGATCCAGACCTGGCCTTTTGGGGCACTTGCACCTAGCAGAGTGTCCAGCTTCCCGAGAGCCGTCGCCAGAATTTTGGACCCTAGAGGTGGTCTCTGTCGGTCCCGAGACATTGCCTCTGGATTTGGTGCCCAGGGTGAATTGGAGGTCCTGAGCACAGACCCGGGGCAAAGGCGCCCGGCGCCACGTCAAAAATTCCCCAAGAGCGGCGGCTTGCGATTTCGCACCACACATGGGGTCGGTGATCGGGACCACCAGCACCGGCATTTCTCTGACAGCTTGGCCTCTGAGGTCCAGACCTGGCCTTTTGGGGCACTTGCACCTAGCAGAGTGTCCAGCTTCCCGAGAGCCGTCGCCAGAATTTTGGACCCTAGAGGTGGTCTCTGTCGGTCCCGAGACATTGCCTCTGGATTTGGTGCCCAGGGTGAACCTTTCTGCCCTGAGCGCAGGTCTGGGGCGAAGGCGCCCGGCGCCACGTCAAGAATTCCCCAAGAGCGGCCGCTTGCGATTTCGCACCAGACATGGGGTCGGTGATCGGGACCACCAGCACCGGCATTTCACTGACAGCTTGGCCTCTGGGATCCAGACCTGGCCTTTTGGGGCACTTGCACCTAGCAGAGTGTCCAGCTTCCCGAGAGCCGTCGCCAGAATTTTGGACCCTAGAGGTGGTCTCTGTCGGTCCCGAGACATTGCCTCTGGATTTGGTGCCCAGGGTGAATTGGAGGTCCTGAGCACAGACCCGGGGTGAAGGCGCCCGGCGCCACGTCAAAAATTCCCCAAGAGCGGCGGCTTGCGATTTCGCACCACACATGGGGTCGGTGATCGGGACCACCAGCACCGGCATTTCTCTGACAGCTTGGCCTCTGAGGTCCAGACCTGGCCTTTTGGGGCACTTGCACCTAGCAGAGTGTCCAGCTTCCCGAGAGCCGTCGCCAGAATTTTGGACCCTAGAGGTGGTCTCTGTCGGTCCCGAAACATTGCCTCTGGATTTGGTGCCCAGGGTGAACCTTTCTGCCCTGAGCGCAGGTCTGGGGCGAAGGCGCCCGGCGCCACGTCAAGAATTCCCCAAGAGCGGCCGCTTGCGATTTCGCACCACACATGGGGTCGGTGATCGGGACCACCAGCACCGGCATTTCACTGACAGCTTGGCCTCTGGGATCCAGACCTGGCCTTTTGGGGCACTTGCACCTAGCAGAGTGTCCAGCTTCCCGAGAGCCGTCGCCAGAATTTTGGACCCTAGAGGTGGTCTCTGTCGGTCCCGAGACATTGCCTCTGGATTTGGTGCCCAGGGTGAATTGGAGGTCCTGAGCGCAGGTCTGGGGCGAAGGCGCCCGGCGCCACGTCAAAAATTCCCCAAGAGCGGCGGCTTGCGATTTCGCACCACACATGGGGTCGGTGATCGGGACCACCAGCACCGGCATTTCTCTGACAGCTTGGCCTCTGAGGTCCAGACCTGGCCTTATGGGGCACTTGCACCTAGCAGAGTGTCCAGCTTCCCGAGAGCCGTCGCCAGAATTTTGGACCCTAGAGGTGGTCTCTGTCGGTCCCGAGACATTGCCTCTGGATTTGGTGCCCAGGGTGAACCTTTCTGCCCTGAGCGCAGGTCTGGGGCGAAGGCGCCCGGCGCCACGTCAAGAATTCCCCAAGAGCGGCCGCTTGCGATTTCGCACCACACATGGGGTCGGTGATCGGGACCACCAGCACCGGCATTTCACTGACAGCTTGGCCTCTGGGATCCAGACCTGGCCTTTTGGGGCACTTGCACCTAGCAGAGTGTCCAGCTTCCCGAGAGCCGTCGCCAGAATTTTGGACCCTAGAGGTGGTCTCTGTCGGTCCCGAGACATTGCCTCTGGATTTGGTGCCCAGGGTGAATTGGAGGTCCTGAGCACAGACCCGGGGCGAAGGCGCCCGGCGCCACGTCAAAAATTCCCCAAGAGCGGCCGCTTGCGATTTCGCACCACACATGGGGTCGGTGATCGGGACCACCAGCACCGGCATTTCTCTGACAGCTTGGCCTCTGAGGTCCAGACCTGGCCTTTTGGGGCACTTGCACCTAGCAGAGTGTCCAGCTTCCCGAGAGCCGTCGCCAGAATTTTGGACCCTAGAGGTGGTCTCTGTCGGTCCCGAGACATTGCCTCTGGATTTGGTGCCCAGGGTGAACCTTTCTGCCCTGAGCGCAGGTCTGGGGCGAAGGCGCCCGGCGCCACGTCAAGAATTCCCCAAGAGCGGCCGCTTGCGATTTCGCACCACACATGGGGTCGGTGATCGGGACCACCAGCACCGGCATTTCTCTGACAGCTTGGCCTCTGGGATCCAGACCTGGCCTTTTGGGGCACTTGCACCTAGCAGAGTGTCCAGCTTCCCGAGAGCCGTCGCCAGAATTTTGGACCCTAGAGGTGGTCTCTGTCGGTCCCGAGACATTGCCTCTGGATTTGGTGCCCAGGGTGAACCTTTCTGCCCTGAGCGCAGGTCTGGGGCGAAGGCGCCCGGCGCCACGTCAAGAATTCCCCAAGAGCGGCCGCTTGCGATTTCGCACCACACATGGGGTCGGTGATCGGGACCACCAGCACCGGCATTTCACTGACAGCTTGGCCTCTGGGATCCAGACCTGGCCTTTTGGGGCACTTGCACCTAGCAGAGTGTCCAGCTTCCCGAGAGCCGTCGCCAGAATTTTGGACCCTAGAGGTGGTCTCTGTCGGTCCCGAGACATTGCCTCTGGATTTGGTGCCCAGGGTGAATTGGAGGTCCTGAGCACAGACCCGGGGCGAAGGCGCCCGGCGCCACGTCAAAAATTCCCCAAGAGCGGCCGCTTGCGATTTCGCACCACACATGGGGTCGGTGATCGGGACCACCAGCACCGGCATTTCTCTGACAGCTTGGCCTCTGAGGTCCAGACCTGGCCTTTTGGGGCACTTGCACCTAGCAGAGTGTCCAGCTTCCCGAGAGCCGTCGCCAGAATTTTGGACGCTAGAGGTGGTCTCTGTCGGTCCCGAGACATTGCCTCTGGATTTGGTGCCCAGGGTGAATTGGAGGTCCTGAGCACAGACCCGGGGCGAAGGCGCCCGGCGCCACGTCAAAAATTCCCCAAGAGCGGCCGCTTGCGATTTCGCACCACACATGGGGTCGGTGATCGGGACCACCAGCACCGGCATTTCTCTGACAGCTTGGCCTCTGAGGTCCAGACCTGGCCTTTTGGGGCACTTGCACCTAGCAGAGTGTCCAGCTTCCCGAGAGCCGTCGCCAGAATTTTGGACCCTAGAGGTGGTCTCTGTCGGTCCCGAGACATTGCCTCTGGATTTGGTGCCCAGGGTGAACCTTTCTGCCCTGAGCGCAGGTCTGGGGCGAAGGCGCCCGGCGCCACGTCAAGAATTCCCCAAGAGCGGCCGCTTGCGATTTCGCACCACACATGGGGTCGGTGATCGGGACCACCAGCACCGGCATTTCTCTGACAGCTTGGCCTCTGGGATCCAGACCTGGCCTTTTGGGGCACTTGCACCTAGCAGAGTGTCCAGCTTCCCGAGAGCCGTCGCCAGAATTTTGGACCCTAGAGGTGGTCTCTGTCGGTCCCGAGACATTGCCTCTGGATTTGGTGCCCAGGGTGAACCTTTCTGCCCTGAGCGCAGGTCTGGGGCGAAGGCGCCCGGCGCCACGTCAAGAATTCCCCAAGAGCGGCCGCTTGCGATTTCGCACCACACATGGGGTCGGTGATCGGGACCACCAGCACCGGCATTTCACTGACAGCTTGGCCTCTGGGATCCAGACCTGGCCTTTTGGGGCACTTGCACCTAGCAGAGTGTCCAGCTTCCCGAGAGCCGTCGCCAGAATTTTGGACCCTAGAGGTGGTCTCTGTCGGTCCCGAGACATTGCCTCTGGATTTGGTGCCCAGGGTGAATTGGAGGTCCTGAGCGCAGGTCTGGGGCGAAGGCGCCCGGCGCCACGTCAAGAATTCCCCAAGAGCGGCCGCTTGCGATTTCGCACCACACATGGGGTCGGTGATCGGTACCACCAGCACCGGCATTTCTCTGACAGCTTGGCCTCTGGGATCCAGACCTGGCCTTATGGGGCACTTGCACCTAGCAGAGTGTCCAGCTTCCCGAGAGCCGTCGCCAGAATTTTGGACCCTAGAGGTGGTCTCTGTCGGTCCCGAGACATTGCCTCTGGATTTGGTGCCCAGGGTGAATTGGAGGTCCTGAGCACAGACCCGGGGCGAAGGCGCCCGGCGCCACGTCAAAAATTCCCCAAGAGCGGCCGCTTGCGATTTCGCACCACACATGGGGTCGGTGATCGGGACCACCAGCACCGGCATTTCTCTGACAGCTTGGCCTCTGAGGTCCAGACCTGGCCTTTTGGGGCACTTGCACCTAGCAGAGTGTCCAGCTTCCCGAGAGCCGTCGCCAGAATTTTGGACCCTAGAGGTGGTCTCTGTCGGTCCCGAGACATTGCCTCTGGATTTGGTGCCCAGGGTGAACCTTTCTGCCCTGAGCGCAGGTCTGGGGCGAAGGCGCCCGGCGCCACGTCAAGAATTCCCCAAGAGCGGCCGCTTGCGATTTCGCACCACACATGGGGTCGGTGATCGGGACCACCAGCACCGGCATTTCTCTGACAGCTTGGCCTCTGGGATCCAGACCTGGCCTTTTGGGGCACTTGCACCTAGCAGAGTGTCCAGCTTCCCGAGAGCCGTCGCCAGAATTTTGGACCCTAGAGGTGGTCTCTGTCGGTCCCGAGACATTGCCTCTGGATTTGGTGCCCAGGGTGAACCTTTCTGCCCTGAGCGCAGGTCTGGGGCGAAGGCGCCCGGCGCCACGTCAAGAATTCCCCAAGAGCGGCCGCTTGCGATTTCGCACCACACATGGGGTCGGTGATCGGGACCACCAGCACCGGCATTTCACTGACAGCTTGGCCTCTGGGATCCAGACCTGGCCTTTTGGGGCACTTGCACCTAGCAGAGTGTCCAGCTTCCCGAGAGCCGTCGCCAGAATTTTGGACCCTAGAGGTGGTCTCTGTCGGTCCCGAGACATTGCCTCTGGATTTGGTGCCCAGGGTGAATTGGAGGTCCTGAGCGCAGGTCTGGGGCGAAGGCGCCCGGCGCCACGTCAAGAATTCCCCAAGAGCGGCCGCTTGCGATTTCGCACCACACATGGGGTCGGTGATCGGTACCACCAGCACCGGCATTTCTCTGACAGCTTGGCCTCTGGGATCCAGACCTGGCCTTATGGGGCACTTGCACCTAGCAGAGTGTCCAGCTTCCCGAGAGCCGTCGCCAGAATTTTGGACCCTAGAGGTGGTCTCTGTCGGTCCCGAGACATTGCCTCTGGATTTGGTGCCCAGGGTGAATTGGAGGTCCTGAGCACAGACCCGGGGTGAAGGCGCCCGGCGCCACGTCAAAAATTCCCCAAGAGCGGCGGCTTGCGATTTCGCACCACACATGGGGTCGGTGATCGGGACCACCAGCACCGGCATTTCTCTGACAGCTTGGCCTCTGAGGTCCAGACCTGGCCTTTTGGGGCACTTGCACCTAGCAGAGTGTCCAGCTTCCCGAGAGCCGTCGCCAGAATTTTGGACCCTAGAGGTGGTCTCTGTCGGTCCCGAAACATTGCCTCTGGATTTGGTGCCCAGGGTGAACCTTTCTGCCCTGAGCGCAGGTCTGGGGCGAAGGCGCCCGGCGCCACGTCAAGAATTCCCCAAGAGCGGCCGCTTGCGATTTCGCACCAGACATGGGGTCGGTGATCGGGACCACCAGCACCGGCATTTCACTGACAGCTTGGCCTCTGGGATCCAGACCTGGCCTTTTGGGGCACTTGCACCTAGCAGAGTGTCCAGCTTCCCGAGAGCCGTCGCCAGAATTTTGGACCCTAGAGGTGGTCTCTGTCGGTCCCGAGACATTGCCTCTGGATTTGGTGCCCAGGGTGAATTGGAGGTCCTGAGCACAGACCCGGGGCAAAGGCGCCCGGCGCCACGTCAAAAATTCCCCAAGAGCGGCGGCTTGCGATTTCGCACCACACATGGGGTCGGTGATCGGGACCACCAGCACCGGCATTTCTCTGACAGCTTGGCCTCTGAGGTCCAGACCTGGCCTTTTGGGGCACTTGCACCTAGCAGAGTGTCCAGCTTCCCGAGAGCCGTCGCCAGAATTTTGGACCCTAGAGGTGGTCTCTGTCGGTCCCGAGACATTGCCTCTGGATTTGGTGCCCAGGGTGAACCTTTCTGCCCTGAGCGCAGGTCTGGGGCGAAGGCGCCCGGCGCCACGTCAAGAATTCCCCAAGAGCGGCCGCTTGCGATTTCGCACCACACATGGGGTCGGTGATCGGGACCACCAGCACCGGCATTTCACTGACAGCTTGGCCTCTGGGATCCAGACCTGGCCTTTTGGGGCACTTGCACCTAGCAGAGTGTCCAGCTTCCCGAGAGCCGTCGCCAGAATTTTGGACCCTAGAGGTGGTCTCTGTCGGTCCCGAGACATTGCCTCTGGATTTGGTGCCCAGGGTGAATTGGAGGTCCTGAGCGCAGGTCTGGGGCGAAGGCGCCCGGCGCCACGTCAAGAATTCCCCAAGAGCGGCCGCTTGCGATTTCGCACCACACATGGGGTCGGTGATCGGTACCACCAGCACCGGCATTTCTCTGACAGCTTGGCCTCTGGGATCCAGACCTGGCCTTTTGGGGCACTTGCACCTAGCAGAGTGTCCAGCTTCCCGAGAGCCGTCGCCAGAATTTTGGACCCTAGAGGTGGTCTCTGTCGGTCCCGAAACATTGCCTCTGGATTTGGTGCCCAGGGTGAACCTTTCTGCCCTGAGCGCAGGTCTGGGGCGAAGGCGCCCGGCGCCACGTCAAGAATTCCCCAAGAGCGGCCGCTTGCGATTTCGCACCAGACATGGGGTCGGTGATCGGGACCACCAGCACCGGCATTTCACTGACAGCTTGGCCTCTGGGATCCAGACCTGGCCTTTTGGGGCACTTGCACCTAGCAGAGTGTCCAGCTTCCCGAGAGCCGTCGCCAGAATTTTGGACCCTAGAGGTGGTCTCTGTCGGTCCCGAGACATTGCCTCTGGATTTGGTGCCCAGGGTGAATTGGAGGTCCTGAGCACAGACCCGGGGCGAAGGCGCCCGGCGCCACGTCAAAAATTCCCCAAGAGCGGCGGCTTGCGATTTCGCACCACACATGGGGTCGGTGATCGGGACCACCAGCACCGGCATTTCTCTGACAGCTTGGCCTCTGAGGTCCAGACCTGGCCTTATGGGGCACTTGCACCTAGCAGAGTGTCCAGCTTCCCGAGAGCCGTCGCCAGAATTTTGGACCCTAGAGGTGGGCTCTGTCGGTCCCGAGACATTGCCTCTGGATTTGGTGCCCAGGGTGAACCTTTCTGCCCTGAGCGCAGGTCTGGGGCGAAGGCGCCCGGCGCCACGTCAAGAATTCCCCAAGAGCGGCCGCTTGCGATTTCGCACCACACATGGGGTCGGTGATCGGGACCACCAGCACCGGCATTTCACTGACAGCTTGGCCTCTGGGATCCAGACCTGGCCTTTTGGGGCACTTGCACCTAGCAGAGTGTCCAGCTTCCCGAGAGCCGTCGCCAGAATTTTGGACCCTAGAGGTGGTCTCTGTCGGTCCCGAGACATTGCCTCTGGATTTGGTGCCCAGGGTGAATTGGAGGTCCTGAGCACAGACCCGGGGTGAAGGCGCCCGGCGCCACGTCAAAAATTCCCCAAGAGCGGCCGCTTGCGATTTCGCACCACACATGGGGTCGGTGATCGGGACCACCAGCACCGGCATTTCTCTGACAGCTTGGCCTCTGAGGTCCAGACCTGGCCTTTTGGGGCACTTGCACCTAGCAGAGTGTCCAGCTTCCCGAGAGCCGTCGCCAGAATTTTGGACCCTAGAGGTGGTCTCTGTCGGTCCCGAGACATTGCCTCTGGATTTGGTGCCCAGGGTGAACCTTTCTGCCCTGAGCGCAGGTCTGGGGCGAAGGCGCCCGGCGCCACGTTAAGAATTCCCCAAGAGCGGCCGCTTGCGATTTCGCACCACACATGGGGTCGGTGATCGGGACCACCAGCACCGGCATTTCTCTGACAGCTTGGCCTCTGGGATCCAGACCTGGCCTTTTGGGGCACTTGCACCTAGCAGAGTGTCCAGCTTCCCGAGAGCCGTCGCCAGAATTTTGGACCCTAGAGGTGGTCTCTGTCGGTCCCGAGACATTGCCTCTGGATTTGGTGCCCAGGGTGAACCTTTCTGCCCTGAGCGCAGGTCTGGGGCGAAGGCGCCCGGCGCCACGTCAAGAATTCCCCAAGAGCGGCCGCTTGCGATTTCGCACCACACATGGGGTCGGTGATCGGGACCACCAGCACCGGCATTTCACTGACAGCTTGGCCTCTGGGATCCAGACCTGGCCTTTTGGGGCACTTGCACCTAGCAGAGTGTCCAGCTTCCCGAGAGCCGTCGCCAGAATTTTGGACCCTAGAGGTGGTCTCTGTCGGTCCCGAGACATTGCCTCTGGATTTGGTGCCCAGGGTGAATTGGAGGTCCTGAGCGCAGGTCTGGGGCGAAGGCGCCCGGCGCCACGTCAAGAATTCCCCAAGAGCGGCCGCTTGCGATTTCGCACCACACATGGGGTCGGTGATCGGTACCACCAGCACCGGCATTTCTCTGACAGCTTGGCCTCTGGGATCCAGACCTGGCCTTTTGGGGCACTTGCACCTAGCAGAGTGTCCAGCTTCCCGAGAGCCGTCGCCAGAATTTTGGACCCTAGAGGTGGTCTCTGTCGGTCCCGAGACATTGCCTCTGGATTTGGTGCCCAGGGTGAATTGGAGGTCCTGAGCACAGACCCGGGGTGAAGGCGCCCGGCGCCACGTCAAAAATTCCCCAAGAGCGGCGGCTTGCGATTTCGCACCACACATGGGGTCGGTGATCGGGACCACCAGCACCGGCATTTCTCTGACAGCTTGGCCTCTGAGGTCCAGACCTGGCCTTTTGGGGCACTTGCACCTAGCAGAGTGTCCAGCTTCCCGAGAGCCGTCGCCAGAATTTTGGACCCTAGAGGTGGTCTCTGTCGGTCCCGAGACATTGCCTCTGGATTTGGTGCCCAGGGTGAACCTTTCTGCCCTGAGCGCAGGTCTGGGGCGAAGGCGCCCGGCGCCACGTCAAGAATTCCCCAAGAGCGGCCGCTTGCGATTTCGCACCACACATGGGGTCGGTGATCGGGACCACCAGCACCGGCATTTCACTGACAGCTTGGCCTCTGGGATCCAGACCTGGCCTTTTGGGGCACTTGCACCTAGCAGAGTGTCCAGCTTCCCGAGAGCCGTCACCAGAATTTTGGACCCTAGAGGTGGTCTCTGTCGGTCCCGAGACATTGCCTCTGGATTTGGTGCCCAGGGTGAATTGGAGGTCCTGAGCACAGACCCGGGGTGAAGGCGCCCGGCGCCACGTCAAAAATTCCCCAAGAGCGGCGACTTGCGATTTCGCACCACACATGGGGTCGGTGATCGGGACCACCAGCACCGGCATTTCTCTGACAGCTTGGCCTCTGAGGTCCAGACCTGGCCTTTTGGGGCACTTGCACCTAGCAGAGTGTCCAGCTTCCCGAGAGCCGTCGCCAGAATTTTGGACCCTAGAGGTGGTCTCTGTCGGTCCCGAGACATTGCCTCTGGATTTGGTGCCCAGGGTGAACCTTTCTGCCCTGAGCGCAGGTCTGGGGCGAAGGCGCCCGGCGCCACGTCAAGAATTCCCCAAGAGCGGCCGCTTGCGATTTCGCACCACACATGGGGTCGGTGATCGGTACCACCAGCACCGGCATTTCTCTGACAGCTTGGCCTCTGGGATCCAGACCTGGCCTTATGGGGCACTTGCACCTAGCAGAGTGTCCAGCTTCCCGAGAGCCGTCGCCAGAATTTTGGACCCTAGAGGTGGTCTCTGTCGGTCCCGAGACATTGCCTCTGGATTTGGTGCCCAGGGTGAATTGGAGGTCCTGAGCACAGACCCGGGGTGAAGGCGCCCGGCGCCACGTCAAAAATTCCCCAAGAGCGGCCGCTTGCGATTTCGCACCAGACATGGGGTCGGTGATCGGGACCACCAGCACCGGCATTTCTCTGACAGCTTGGCCTCTGAGGTCCAGACCTGGCCTTTTGGGGCACTTGCACCTAGCAGAGTGTCCAGCTTCCCGAGAGCCGTCGCCAGAATTTTGGACCCTAGAGGTGGTCTCTGTCGGTCCCGAGACATTGCCTCTGGATTTGGTGCCCAGGGTGAACCTTTCTGCCCTGAGCGCAGGTCTGGGGCGAAGGCGCCCGGCGCCACGTCAAGAATTCCCCAAGAGCGGCCGCTTGCGATTTCGCACCACACATGGGGTCGGTGATCGGGACCACCAGCACCGGCATTTCACTGACAGCTTGGCCTCTGGGATCCAGACCTGGCCTTTTGGGGCACTTGCACCTAGCAGAGTGTCCAGCTTCCCGAGAGCCGTCACCAGAATTTTGGACCCTAGAGGTGGTCTCTGTCGGTCCCGAGACATTGCCTCTGGATTTGGTGCCCAGGGTGAATTGGAGGTCCTGAGCACAGACCCGGGGTGAAGGCGCCCGGCGCCACGTCAAAAATTCCCCAAGAGCGGCGACTTGCGATTTCGCACCACACATGGGGTCGGTGATCGGGACCACCAGCACCGGCATTTCTCTGACAGCTTGGCCTCTGAGGTCCAGACCTGGCCTTTTGGGGCACTTGCACCTAGCAGAGTGTCCAGCTTCCCGAGAGCCGTCGCCAGAATTTTGGACCCTAGAGGTGGTCTCTGTCGGTCCCGAGACATTGCCTCTGGATTTGGTGCCCAGGGTGAACCTTTCTGCCCTGAGCGCAGGTCTGGGGCGAAGGCGCCCGGCGCCACGTCAAGAATTCCCCAAGAGCGGCCGCTTGCGATTTCGCACCACACATGGGGTCGGTGATCGGGACCACCAGCACCGGCATTTCACTGACAGCTTGGCCTCTGGGATCCAGACCTGGCCTTTTGGGGCACTTGCACCTAGCAGAGTGTCCAGCTTCCCGAGAGCCGTCGCCAGAATTTTGGACCCTAGAGGTGGTCTCTGTCGGTCCCGAGACATTGCCTCTGGATTTGGTGCCCAGGGTGAACCTTTCTGCCCTGAGCGCAGGTCTGGGGCGAAGGCGCCCGGCGCCACGTCAAGAATTCCCCAAGAGCGGCCGCTTGCGATTTCGCACCACACATGGGGTCGGTGATCGGGACCACCAGCACCGGCATTTCACTGACAGCTTGGCCTCTGGGATCCAGACCTGGCCTTTTGGGGCACTTGCACCTAGCAGAGTGTCCAGCTTCCCGAGAGCCGTCGCCAGAATTTTGGACCCTAGAGGTGGTCTCTGTCGGTCCCGAGACATTGCCTCTGGATTTGGTGCCCAGGGTGAATTGGAGGTCCTGAGCACAGACCCGGGGTGAAGGCGCCCGGCGCCACGTCAAAAATTCCCCAAGAGCGGCGGCTTGCGATTTCGCACCACACATGGGGTCGGTGATCGGGACCACCAGCACCGGCATTTCTCTGACAGCTTGGCCTCTGAGGTCCAGACCTGGCCTTTTGGGGCACTTGCACCTAGCAGAGTGTCCAGCTTCCCGAGAGCCGTCGCCAGAATTTTGGACCCTAGAGGTGGTCTCTGTCGGTCCCGAGACATTGCCTCTGGATTTGGTGCCCAGGGTGAACCTTTCTGCCCTGAGCGCAGGTCTGGGGCGAAGGCGCCCGGCGCCACGTTAAGAATTCCCCAAGAGCGGCCGCTTGCGATTTCGCACCACACATGGGGTCGGTGATCGGGACCACCAGCACCGGCATTTCTCTGACAGCTTGGCCTCTGGGATCCAGACCTGGCCTTTTGGGGCACTTGCACCTAGCAGAGTGTCCAGCTTCCCGAGAGCCGTCGCCAGAATTTTGGACCCTAGAGGTGGTCTCTGTCGGTCCCGAGACATTGCCTCTGGATTTGGTGCCCAGGGTGAACCTTTCTGCCCTGAGCGCAGGTCTGGGGCGAAGGCGCCCGGCGCCACGTCAAGAATTCCCCAAGAGCGGCCGCTTGCGATTTCGCACCACACATGGGGTCGGTGATCGGGACCACCAGCACCGGCATTTCACTGACAGCTTGGCCTCTGGGATCCAGACCTGGCCTTTTGGGGCACTTGCACCTAGCAGAGTGTCCAGCTTCCCGAGAGCCGTCGCCAGAATTTTGGACCCTAGAGGTGGTCTCTGTCGGTCCCGAGACATTGCCTCTGGATTTGGTGCCCAGGGTGAATTGGAGGTCCTGAGCGCAGGTCTGGGGCGAAGGCGCCCGGCGCCACGTCAAGAATTCCCCAAGAGCGGCCGCTTGCGATTTCGCACCACACATGGGGTCGGTGATCGGGACCACCAGCACCGGCATTTCTCTGACAGCTTGGCCTCTGAGGTCCAGACCTGGCCTTTTGGGGCACTTGCACCTAGCAGAGTGTCCAGCTTCCCGAGAGCCGTCGCCAGAATTTTGGACCCTAGAGGTGGTCTCTGTCGGTCCCGAGACATTGCCTCTGGATTTGGTGCCCAGGGTGAACCTTTCTGCCCTGAGCGCAGGTCTGGGGCGAAGGCGCCCGGCGCCACGTCAAGAATTCCCCAAGAGCGGCGGCTTGCGATTTCGCACCACACATGGGGTCGGTGATCGGGACCACCAGCACCGGCATTTCTCTGACAGCTTGGCCTCTGAGGTCCAGACCTGGCCTTTTGGGGCACTTGCACCTAGCAGAGTGTCCAGCTTCCCGAGAGCCGTCGCCAGAATTTTGGACCCTAGAGGTGGTCTCTGTCGGTCCCGAAACATTGCCTCTGGATTTGGTGCCCAGGGTGAACCTTTCTGCCCTGAGCGCAGGTCTGGGGCGAAGGCGCCCGGCGCCACGTCAACAATTCCCCAAGAGCGGCCGCTTGCGATTTCGCACCACACATGGGGTCGGTGATCGGGACCACCAGCACCGGCATTTCACTGACAGCTTGGCCTCTGGGATCCAGACCTGGCCTTTTGGGGCACTTGCACCTAGCAGAGTGTCCAGCTTCCCAAGAGCCGTCGCCAGAATTTTGGACCCTAGAGGTGGTCTCTGTCGGTCCCGAGACATTGCCTCTGGATTTGGTGCCCAGGGTGAACCTTTCTGCCCTGAGCGCAGGTCTGGGGCGAAGGCGCCCGGCGCCACGTCAAGAATTCCCCAAGAGCGGCCGCTTGCGATTTCGCACCACACATGGGGTCGGTGATCGGGACCACCAGCACCGGCATTTCACTGACAGCTTGGCCTCTGGGATCCAGACCTGGCCTTTTGGGGCACTTGCACCTAGCAGAGTGTCCAGCTTCCCGAGAGCCGTCACCAGAATTTTGGACCCTAGAGGTGGTCTCTGTCGGTCCCGAGACATTGCCTCTGGATTTGGTGCCCAGGGTGAATTGGAGGTCCTGAGCACAGACCCGGGGTGAAGGCGCCCGGCGCCACGTCAAAAATTCCCCAAGAGCGGCGACTTGCGATTTCGCACCACACATGGGGTCGGTGATCGGGACCACCAGCACCGGCATTTCTCTGACAGCTTGGCCTCTGAGGTCCAGACCTGGCCTTTTGGGGCACTTGCACCTAGCAGAGTGTCCAGCTTCCCGAGAGCCGTCGCCAGAATTTTGGACCCTAGAGGTGGTCTCTGTCGGTCCCGAGACATTGCCTCTGGATTTGGTGCCCAGGGTGAACCTTTCTGCCCTGAGCGCAGGTCTGGGGCGAAGGCGCCCGGCGCCACGTCAAGAATTCCCCAAGAGCGGCGGCTTGCGATTTCGCACCACACATGGGGTCGGTGATCGGGACCACCAGCACCGGCATTTCTCTGACAGCTTGGCCTCTGAGGTCCAGACCTGGCCTTTTGGGGCACTTGCACCTAGCAGAGTGTCCAGCTTCCCGAGAGCCGTCGCCAGAATTTTGGACTCTAGAGGTGGTCTCTGTCGGTCCCGAAACATTGCCTCTGGATTTGGTGCCCAGGGTGAACCTTTCTGCCCTGAGCGCAGGTCTGGGGCGAAGGCGCCCGGCGCCACGTCAAGAATTCCCCAAGAGCGGCCGCTTGCGATTTCGCACCACACATGGGGTCGGTGATCGGGACCACCAGCACCGGCATTTCACTGACAGCTTGGCCTCTGGGATCCAGACCTGGCCTTTTGGGGCACTTGCACCTAGCAGAGTGTCCAGCTTCCCGAGAGCCGTCGCCAGAATTTTGGACCCTAGAGGTGGTCTCTGTCGGTCCCGAGACATTGCCTCTGGATTTGGTGCCCAGGGTGAACCTTTCTGCCCTGAGCGCAGGTCTGGGGCGAAGGCGCCCGGCGCCACGTCAAGAATTCCCCAAGAGCGGCCGCTTGCGATTTCGCACCACACATGGGGTCGGTGATCGGGACCACCAGCACCGGCATTTCACTGACAGCTTGGCCTCTGGGATCCAGACCTGGCCTTTTGGGGCACTTGCACCTAGCAGAGTGTCCAGCTTCCCGAGAGCCGTCGCCAGAATTTTGGACCCTAGAGGTGGTCTCTGTCGGTCCCGAGACATTGCCTCTGGATTTGGTGCCCAGGGTGAATTGGAGGTCCTGAGCACAGACCCGGGGTGAAGGCGCCCGGCGCCACGTCAAAAATTCCCCAAGAGCGGCGGCTTGCGATTTCGCACCACACATGGGGTCGGTGATCGGGACCACCAGCACCGGCATTTCTCTGACAGCTTGGCCTCTGAGGTCCAGACCTGGCCTTTTGGGGCACTTGCACCTAGCAGAGTGTCCAGCTTCCCGAGAGCCGTCGCCAGAATTTTGGACCCTAGAGGTGGTCTCTGTCGGTCCCGAGACATTGCCTCTGGATTTGGTGCCCAGGGTGAACCTTTCTGCCCTGAGCGCAGGTCTGGGGCGAAGGCGCCCGGCGCCACGTTAAGAATTCCCCAAGAGCGGCCGCTTGCGATTTCGCACCACACATGGGGTCGGTGATCGGGACCACCAGCACCGGCATTTCTCTGACAGCTTGGCCTCTGGGATCCAGACCTGGCCTTTTGGGGCACTTGCACCTAGCAGAGTGTCCAGCTTCCCGAGAGCCGTCGCCAGAATTTTGGACCCTAGAGGTGGTCTCTGTCGGTCCCGAGACATTGCCTCTGGATTTGGTGCCCAGGGTGAACCTTTCTGCCCTGAGCGCAGGTCTGGGGCGAAGGCGCCCGGCGCCACGTCAAGAATTCCCCAAGAGCGGCCGCTTGCGATTTCGCACCACACATGGGGTCGGTGATCGGGACCACCAGCACCGGCATTTCACTGACAGCTTGGCCTCTGGGATCCAGACCTGGCCTTTTGGGGCACTTGCACCTAGCAGAGTGTCCAGCTTCCCGAGAGCCGTCGCCAGAATTTTGGACCCTAGAGGTGGTCTCTGTCGGTCCCGAGACATTGCCTCTGGATTTGGTGCCCAGGGTGAATTGGAGGTCCTGAGCACAGACCCGGGGCGAAGGCGCCCGGCGCCACGTCAAAAATTCCCCAAGAGCGGCCGCTTGCGATTTCGCACCACACATGGGGTCGGTGATCGGGACCACCAGCACCGGCATTTCTCTGACAGCTTGGCCTCTGAGGTCCAGACCTGGCCTTTTGGGGCACTTGCACCTAGCAGAGTGTCCAGCTTCCCGAGAGCCGTCGCCAGAATTTTGGACCCTAGAGGTGGTCTCTGTCGGTCCCGAGACATTGCCTCTGGATTTGGTGCCCAGGGTGAACCTTTCTGCCCTGAGCGCAGGTCTGGGGCGAAGGCGCCCGGCGCCACGTCAAGAATTCCCCAAGAGCGGCCGCTTGCGATTTCGCACCACACATGGGGTCGGTGATCGGGACCACCAGCACCGGCATTTCTCTGACAGCTTGGCCTCTGAGGTCCAGACCTGGCCTTTTGGGGCACTTGCACCTAGCAGAGTGTCCAGCTTCCCGAGAGCCGTCGCCAGAATTTTGGACCCTAGAGGTGGTCTCTGTCGGTCCCGAAACATTGCCTCTGGATTTGGTGCCCAGGGTGAACCTTTCTGCCCTGAGCGCAGGTCTGGGGCGAAGGCGCCCGGCGCCACGTCAACAATTCCCCAAGAGCGGCCGCTTGCGATTTCGCACCACACATGGGGTCGGTGATCGGGACCACCAGCACCGGCATTTCACTGACAGCTTGGCCTCTGGGATCCAGACCTGGCCTTTTGGGGCACTTGCACCTAGCAGAGTGTCCAGCTTCCCGAGAGCCGTCGCCAGAATTTTGGACCCTAGAGGTGGTCTCTGTCGGTCCCGAGACATTGCCTCTGGATTTGGTGCCCAGGGTGAATTGGAGGTCCTGAGCACAGACCCGGGGCGAAGGCGCCCGGCGCCACGTCAAAAATTCCCCAAGAGCGGCCGCTTGCGATTTCGCACCACACATGGGGTCGGTGATCGGGACCACCAGCACCGGCATTTCTCTGACAGCTTGGCCTCTGAGGTCCAGACCTGGCCTTTTGGGGCACTTGCACCTAGCAGAGTGTCCAGCTTCCCGAGAGCCGTCGCCAGAATTTTGGACCCTAGAGGTGGTCTCTGTCGGTCCCGAGACATTGCCTCTGGATTTGGTGCCCAGGGTGAACCTTTCTGCCCTGAGCGCAGGTCTGGGGCGAAGGCGCCCGGCGCCACGTCAAGAATTCCCCAAGAGCGGCCGCTTGCGATTTCGCACCACACATGGGGTCGGTGATCGGGACCACCAGCACCGGCATTTCTCTGACAGCTTGGCCTCTGGGATCCAGACCTGGCCTTTTGGGGCACTTGCACCTAGCAGAGTGTCCAGCTTCCCGAGAGCCGTCGCCAGAATTTTGGACCCTAGAGGTGGTCTCTGTCGGTCCCGAGACATTGCCTCTGGATTTGGTGCCCAGGGTGAACCTTTCTGCCCTGAGCGCAGGTCTGGGGCGAAGGCGCCCGGCGCCACGTCAAGAATTCCCCAAGAGCGGCCGCTTGCGATTTCGCACCACACATGGGGTCGGTGATCGGGACCACCAGCACCGGCATTTCACTGACAGCTTGGCCTCTGGGATCCAGACCTGGCCTTTTGGGGCACTTGCACCTAGCAGAGTGTCCAGCTTCCCGAGAGCCGTCGCCAGAATTTTGGACCCTAGAGGTGGTCTCTGTCGGTCCCGAGACATTGCCTCTGGATTTGGTGCCCAGGGTGAACCTTTCTGCCCTGAGCGCAGGTCTGGGGCGAAGGCGCCCGGCGCCACGTCAAGAATTCCCCAAGAGCGGCCGCTTGCGATTTCGCACCACACATGGGGTCGGTGATCGGGACCACCAGCACCAGCATTTCACTGACAGCTTGGCCTCTGGGATCCAGACCTGGCCTTTTGGGGCACTTGCACCTAGCAGAGTGTCCAGCTTCCCGAGAGCCGTCGCCAGAATTTTGGACCCTAGAGGTGGTCTCTGTCGGTCCCGAGACATTGCCTCTGGATTTGGTGCCCAGGGTGAATTGGAGGTCCTGAGCGCAGGTCTGGGGCGAAGGCGCCCGGCGCCACGTCAAGAATTCCCCAAGAGCGGCCGCTTGCGATTTCGCACCACACATGGGGTCGGTGATCGGGACCACCAGCACCGGCATTTCTCTGACAGCTTGGCCTCTGGGATCCAGACCTGGCCTTTTGGGGCACTTGCACTTAGCAGAGTGTCCAGCTTCCCGAGAGCCGTCGCCAGAATTTTGGACCCTAGAGGTGGTCTCTGTCGGTCCCGAGACATTGCCTCTGGATTTGGTGCCCAGGGTGAACCTTTCTGCCCTGAGCGCAGGTCTGGGGCGAAGGCGCCCGGCGCCACGTCAAGAATTCCCCAAGAGCGGCGGCTTGCGATTTCGCACCACACATGGGGTCGGTGATCGGGACCACCAGCACCGGCATTTCTCTGACAGCTTGGCCTCTGAGGTCCAGACCTGGCCTTTTGGGGCACTTGCACCTAGCAGAGTGTCCAGCTTCCCGAGAGCCGTCGCCAGAATTTTGGACCCTAGAGGTGGTCTCTGTCGGTCCCGAGACATTGCCTCTGGATTTGGTGCCCAGGGTGAATTGGAGGTCCTGAGCGCAGACCCGGGGTGAAGGCGCCCGGCGCCACGTCAAGAATTCCCCAAGAGCGGCCGCTTGCGATTTCGCACCACACATGGGGTCGGTGATCGGGACCACCAGCACCGGCATTTCACTGACAGCTTGGCCTCTGGGATCCAGACCTGGCCTTTTGGGGCACTTGCACCTAGCAGAGTGTCCAGCTTCCCGAGAGCCGTCGCCAGAATTTTGGACCCTAGAGGTGGTCTCTGTCGGTCCCGAGACATTGCCTCTGGATTTGGTGCCCAGGGTGAACCTTTCTGCCCTGAGCGCAGGTCTGGGGCGAAGGCGCCCGGCGCCACGTCAAGAATTCCCCAAGAGCGGCCGCTTGCGATTTCGCACCACACATGGGGTCGGTGATCGGGACCACCAGCACCGGCATTTCTCTGACAGCTTGGCCTCTGGGATCCAGACCTGGCCTTTTGGGGCACTTGCACCTAGCAGAGTGTCCAGCTTCCCGAGAGCCGTCGCCAGAATTTTGGACCCTAGAGGTGGTCTCTGTCGGTCCCGAGACATTGCCTCTGGATTTGGTGCCCAGGGTGAACCTTTCTGCCCTGAGCACAGGTCTGGGGCGAAGGCGCCCGGCGCCACGTCAAGAATTCCCCAAGAGCGGCCGCTTGCGATTTCGCACCACACATGGGGTCGGTGATCGGGACCACCAGCACCGGCATTTCACTGACAGCTTGGCCTCTGGGATCCAGACCTGGCCTTTTGGGGCACTTGCACCTAGCAGAGTGTCCAGCTTCCCGAGAGCCGTCGCCAGAATTTTGGACCCTAGAGGTGGTCTCTGTCGGTCGCGAGACATTGCCTCTGGATTTGGTGCCCAGGGTGAATTGGAGGTCCTGAGCACAGACCCGGGGCGAAGGCGCCCGGCGCCACGTCAAAAATTCCCCAAGAGCGGCCGCTTGCGATTTCGCACCACACATGGTGTCGGTGATCGGGACCACCAGCACCGGCATTTCTCTGACAGCTTGGCCTCTGAGGTCCAGACCTGGCCTTTTGGGGCACTTGCACCTAGCAGAGTGTCCAGCTTCCCGAGAGCCGTCGCCAGAATTTTGGACCCTAGAGGTGGTCTCTGTCGGTCCCGAGACATTGCCTCTGGATTTGGTGCCCAGGGTGAACCTTTCTGCCCTGAGCGCAGGTCTGGGGCGAAGGCGCCCGGCGCCACGTCAAGAATTCCCCAAGAGCGGCCGCTTGCGATTTCACACCACACATGGGGTCGGTGATCGGGACCACCAGCACCGGCATTTCTCTGACAGCTTGGCCTCTGGGATCCAGACCTGGCCTTTTGGGGCACTTGCACCTAGCAGAGTGTCCAGCTTCCCGAGAGCCGTCGCCAGAATTTTGGACCCTAGAGGTGGTCTCTGTCGGTCCCGAGACATTGCCTCTGGATTTGGTGCCCAGGGTGAACCTTTCTGCCCTGAGCGCAGGTCTGGGGCGAAGGCGCCCGGCGCCACGTCAAGAATTCCCCAAGAGCGGCCGCTTGCGATTTCGCACCACACATGGGGTCGGTGATCGGGACCACCAGCACCGGCATTTCACTGACAGCTTGGCCTCTGGGATCCAGACCTGGCCTTTTGGGGCACTTGCACCTAGCAGAGTGTCCAGCTTCCCGAGAGCCGTCGCCAGAATTTTGGACCCTAGAGGTGGTCTCTGTCGGTCCCGAGACATTGCCTCTGGATTTGGTGCCCAGGGTGAATTGGAGGTTCTGAGCACAGACCCGGGGTGAAGGCGCCCGGCGCCACGTCAAAAATTCCCCAAGAGCGGCGGCTTGCGATTTCGCACCACACATGGGGTCGGTGATCGGGACCACCAGCACCGGCATTTCTCTGACAGCTTGGCCTCTGAGGTCCAGACCTGGCCTTTTGGGGCACTTGCACCTAGCAGAGTGTCCAGCTTCCCGAGAGCCGTCGCCAGAATTTTGGACCCTAGAGGTGGTCTCTGTCGGTCCCGAAACATTGCCTCTGGATTTGGTGCCCAGGGTGAACCTTTCTGCCCTGAGCGCAGGTCTGGGGCGAAGGCGCCCGGCGCCACGTCAAGAATTCCCCAAGAGCGGCCGCTTGCGATTTCGCACCACACATGGGGTCGGTGATCGGGACCACCAGCACCGGCATTTCACTGACAGCTTGGCCTCTGGGATCCAGACCTGGCCTTTTGGGGCACTTGCACCTAGCAGAGTGTCCAGCTTCCCGAGAGCCGTCGCCAGAATTTTGGACCCTAGAGGTGGTCTCTGTCGGTCCCGAGACATTGCCTCTGGATTTGGTGCCCAGGGTGAACCTTTCTGCCCTGAGCGCAGGTCTGGGGCGAAGGCGCCCGGCGCCACGTCAAGAATTCCCCAAGAGCGGCCGCTTGCGATTTCGCACCACACATGGGGTCGGTGATCGGGACCACCAGCACCGGCATTTCACTGACAGCTTGGCCTCTGGGATCCAGACCTGGCCTTTTGGGGCACTTGCACCTAGCAGAGTGTCCAGCTTCCCGAGAGCCGTCGCCAGAATTTTGGACCCTAGAGGTGGTCTCTGTCGGTCCCGAGACATTGCCTCTGGATTTGGTGCCCAGGGTGAATTGGAGGTCCTGAGCACAGACCCGGGGCGAAGGCGCCCGGCGCCACGTCAAAAATTCCCCAAGAGCGGCCGCTTGCGATTTCGCACCACACATGGGGTCGGTGATCGGGACCACCAGCACCGGCATTTCTCTGACAGCTTGGCCTCTGAGGTCCAGACCTGGCCTTTTGGGGCACTTGCACCTAGCAGAGTGTCCAGCTTCCCGAGAGCCGTCGCCAGAATTTTGGACCCTAGAGGTGGTCTCTGTCGGTCCCGAGACATTGCCTCTGGATTTGGTGCCCAGGGTGAATTGGAGGTCCTGAGCACAGACCCGGGGCGAAGGCGCCCGGCGCCACGTCAAGAATTCCCCAAGAGCGGCCGCTTGCGATTTCGCACCACACATGGGGTCGGTGATCGGTACCACCAGCACCGGCATTTCTCTGACAGCTTGGCCTCTGGGATCCAGACCTGGCCTTATGGGGCACTTGCACCTAGCAGAGTGTCCAGCTTCCCGAGAGCCGTCGCCAGAATTTTGGACCCTAGAGGTGGTCTCTGTCGGTCCCGAGACATTGCCTCTGGATTTGCTGCCCAGGGTGAATTGGAGGTCCTGAGCACAGACCCGGGGTGAAGGCGCCCGGCGCCACGTCAAAAATTCCCCAAGAGCGGCGGCTTGCGATTTCGCACCACACATGGGGTCGGTGATCGGGACCACCAGCACCGGCATTTCTCTGACAGCTTGGCCTCTGAGGTCCAGACCTGGCCTTTTGGGGCACTTGCACCTAGCAGAGTGTCCAGCTTCCCGAGAGCCGTCGCCAGAATTTTGGACCCTAGAGGTGGTCTCTGTCGGTCCCGAAACATTGCCTCTGGATTTGGTGCCCAGGGTGAACCTTTCTGCCCTGAGCGCAGGTCTGGGGCGAAGGCGCCCGGCGCCACGTCAAGAATTCCCCAAGAGCGGCCGCTTGCGATTTCGCACCAGACATGGGGTCGGTGATCGGGACCACCAGCACCGGCATTTCACTGACAGCTTGGCCTCTGGGATCCAGACCTGGCCTTTTGGGGCACTTGCACCTAGCAGAGTGTCCAGCTTCCCGAGAGCCGTCGCCAGAATTTTGGACCCTAGAGGTGGTCTCTGTCGGTCCCGAGACATTGCCTCTGGATTTGGTGCCCAGGGTGAATTGGAGGTCCTGAGCACAGACCCGGGGCGAAGGCGCCCGGCGCCACGTCAAGAATTCCCCAAGAGCGGCCGCTTGCGATTTCGCACCACACATGGGGTCGGTGATCGGGACCACCAGCACCGGCATTTCTCTGACAGCTTGGCCTCTGGGATCCAGACCTGGCCTTTTGGGGCACTTGCACCTAGCAGAGTGTCCAGCTTCCCGAGAGCCGTCGCCAGAATTTTGGACCCTAGAGGTGGTCTCTGTCGGTCCCGAGACATTGCCTCTGGATTTGGTGCCCAGGGTGAACCTTTCTGCCCTGAGCGCAGGTCTGGGGCGAAGGCGCCCGGCGCCACGTCAAGAATTCCCCAAGAGCGGCCGCTTGCGATTTCGCACCACACATGGGGTCGGTGATCGGGACCACCAGCACCGGCATTTCACTGACAGCTTGGCCTCTGGGATCCAGACCTGGCCTTTTGGGGCACTTGCACCTAGCAGAGTGTCCAGCTTCCCGAGAGCCGTCGCCAGAATTTTGGACCCTAGAGGTGGTCTCTGTCGGTCCCGAGACATTGCCTCTGGATTTGGTGCCCAGGGTGAATTGGAGGTCCTGAGCACAGACCCGGGGCGAAGGCGCCCGGCGCCACGTCAAGAATTCCCCAAGAGCGGCCGCTTGCGATTTCGCACCACACATGGGGTCGGTGATCGGGACCACCAGCACCGGCATTTCACTGACAGCTTGGCCTCTGGGATCCAGACCTGGCCTTTTGGGGCACTTGCACCTAGCAGAGTGTCCAGCTTCCCGAGAGCCGTCGCCAGAATTTTGGACCCTAGAGGTGGTCTCTGTCGGTCCCGAGACATTGCCTCTGGATTTGGTGCCCAGGGTGAACCTTTCTGCCCTGAGCGCAGGTCTGGGGCGAAGGCACCCGGCGCCACGTCAAGAATTCCCCAAGAGCGGCCGCTTGCGATTTCGCACCACACATGGGGTCGGTGATCGGGACCACCAGCACCGGCATTTCTCTGACAGCTTGGCCTCTGGGATCCAGACCTGGCCTTTTGGGGCACTTGCACCTAGCAGAGTGTCCAGCTTCCCGAGAGCCGTCGCCAGAATTTTGGACCCTAGAGGTGGTCTCTGTCGGTCCCGAGACATTGCCTCTGGATTTGGTGCCCAGGGTGAACCTTTCTGCCCTGAGCGCAGGTCTGGGGCGAAGGCGCCCGGCGCCACGTCAAGAATTCCCCAAGAGCGGCCGCTTGCGATTTCGCACCACACATGGGGTCGGTGATCGGGACCACCAGCACCGGCATTTCACTGACAGCTTGGCCTCTGGGATCCAGACCTGGCCTTTTGGGGCACTTGCACCTAGCAGAGTGTCCAGCTTCCCGAGAGCCGTTGCCAGAATTTTGGACCCTAGAGGTGGTCTCTGTCGGTCCCGAGACATTGCCTCTGGATTTGGTGCCCAGGGTGAATTGGAGGTCCTGAGCACAGACCCGGGGCGAAGGCGCCCGGCGCCACGTCAAAAATTCCCCAAGAGCGGCCGCTTGCGATTTCGCACCACACATGGGGTCGGTGATCGGGACCACCAGCACCGGCATTTCTCTGACAGCTTGGCCTCTGAGGTCCAGACCTGGCCTTTTGGGGCACTTGCACCTAGCAGAGTGTCCAGCTTCCCGAGAGCCGTCGCCAGAATTTTGGACCCTAGAGGTGGTCTCTGTCGGTCCCGAGACATTGCCTCTGGATTTGGTGCCCAGGGTGAACCTTTCTGCCCTGAGCGCAGGTCTGGGGCGAAGGCGCCCGGCGCCACGTCAAGAATTCCCCAAGAGCGGCCGCTTGCGATTTCGCACCACACATGGGGTCGGTGATCGGGACCACCAGCACCGGCATTTCTCTGACAGCTTGGCCTCTGGGATCCAGACCTGGCCTTTTGGGGCACTTGCACCTAGCAGAGTGTCCAGCTTCCCGAGAGCCGTCGCCAGAATTTTGGACCCTAGAGGTGGTCTCTGTCGGTCCCGAGACATTGCCTCTGGATTTGGTGCCCAGGGTGAATTGGAGGTCCTGAGCGCAGGTCTGGGGCGAAGGCGCCCGGCGCCATGTCAAGAATTCCCCAAGAGCGGCCGCTTGCGATTTCGCACCACACATGGGGTCGGTGATCGGTACCACCAGCACCGGCATTTCTCTGACAGCTTGGCCTCTGGGATCCAGACCTGGCCTTATGGGGCACTTGCACCTAGCAGAGTGTCCAGCTTCCCGAGAGCCGTCGCCAGAATTTTGGACCCTAGAGGTGGTCTCTGTCGGTCCCGAAACATTGCCTCTGGATTTGGTGCCCAGGGTGAACCTTTCTGCCCTGAGCGCAGGTCTGGGGCGAAGGCGCCCGGCGCCACGTCAAGAATTCCCCAAGAGCGGCCGCTTGCGATTTCGCACCAGACATGGGGTCGGTGATCGGGACCACCAGCACCGGCATTTCACTGACAGCTTGGCCTCTGGGATCCAGACCTGGCCTTTTGGGGCACTTGCACCTAGCAGAGTGTCCAGCTTCCCGAGAGCCGTCGCCAGAATTTTGGACCCTAGAGGTGGTCTCTGTCGGTCCCGAGACATTGCCTCTGGATTTGGTGCCCAGGGTGAATTGGAGGTCCTGAGCACAGACCCGGGGCGAAGGCGCCCGGCGCCACGTCAAAAATTCCCCAAGAGCGGCCGCTTGCGATTTCGCACCACACATGGGGTCGGTGATCGGGACCACCAGCACCGGCATTTCTCTGACAGCTTGGCCTCTGAGGTCCAGACCTGGCCTTTTGGGGCACTTGCACCTAGCAGAGTGTCCAGCTTCCCGAGAGCCGTCGCCAGAATTTTGGACCCTAGAGGTGGTCTCTGTCGGTCCCGAGACATTGCCTCTGGATTTGGTGCCCAGGGTGAACCTTTCTGCCCTGAGCGCAGGTCTGGGGCGAAGGCGCCCGGCGCCACGTCAAGAATTCCCCAAGAGCGGCCGCTTGCGATTTCGCACCACACATGGGGTCGGTGATCGGGACCACCAGCACCGGCATTTCTCTGACAGCTTGGCCTCTGGGATCCAGACCTGGCCTTTTGGGGCACTTGCACCTAGCAGAGTGTCCAGCTTCCCGAGAGCCGTCGCCAGAATTTTGGACCCTAGAGGTGGTCTCTGTCGGTCCCGAGACATTGCCTCTGGATTTGGTGCCCAGGGTGAACCTTTCTGCCCTGAGCGCAGGTCTGGGGCGAAGGCGCCCGGCGCCACGTCAAGAATTCCCCAAGAGCGGCCGCTTGCGATTTCACACCACACATGGGGTCGGTGATCGGGACCACCAGCACCGGCATTTCTCTGACAGCTTGGCCTCTGGGATCCAGACCTGGCCTTTTGGGGCACTTGCACCTAGCAGAGTGTCCAGCTTCCCGAGAGCCGTCGCCAGAATTTTGGACCCTAGAGGTGGTCTCTGTCGGTCCCGAGACATTGCCTCTGGATTTGGTGCCCAGGGTGAACCTTTCTGCCCTGAGCGCAGGTCTGGGGCGAAGGCGCCCGGCGCCACGTCAAGAATTCCCCAAGAGCGGCCGCTTGCGATTTCGCACCACACATGGGGTCGGTGATCGGGACCACCAGCACCGGCATTTCACTGACAGCTTGGCCTCTGGGATCCAGACCTGGCCTTTTGGGGCACTTGCACCTAGCAGAGTGTCCAGCTTCCCGAGAGCCGTCGCCAGAATTTTGGACCCTAGAGGTGGTCTCTGTCGGTCCCGAGACATTGCCTCTGGATTTGGTGCCCAGGGTGAATTGGAGGTCCTGAGCACAGACCCGGGGCGAAGGCGCCCGGCGCCACGTCAAAAATTCCCCAAGAGCGGCCGCTTGCGATTTCGCACCACACATGGGGTCGGTGATCGGGACCACCAGCACCGGCATTTCTCTGACAGCTTGGCCTCTGAGGTCCAGACCTGGCCTTTTGGGGCACTTGCACCTAGCAGAGTGTCCAGCTTCCCGAGAGCCGTCGCCAGAATTTTGGACCCTAGAGGTGGTCTCTGTCGGTCCTGAGACATTGCCTCTGGATTTGGTGCCCAGGGTGAACCTTTCTGCCCTGAGCGCAGGTCTGGGGCGAAGGCGCCCGGCGCCACGTCAAGAATTCCCCAAGAGCGGCCGCTTGCGATTTCGCACCACACATGGGGTCGGTGATCGGGACCACCAGCACCGGCATTTCTCTGACAGCTTGGCCTCTGGGATCCAGACCTGGCCTTTTGGGGCACTTGCACCTAGCAGAGTGTCCAGCTTCCCGAGAGCCGTCGCCAGAATTTTGGACCCTAGAGGTGGTCTCTGTCGGTCCCGAGACATTGCCTCTGGATTTGGTGCCCAGGGTGAACCTTTCTGCCCTGAGCGCAGGTCTGGGGCGAAGGCGCCCGGCGCCACGTCAAGAATTCCCCAAGAGCGGCCGCTTGCGATTTCGCACCACACATGGGGTCGGTGATCGGGACCACCAGCACCGGCATTTCACTGACAGCTTGGCCTCTGGGATCCAGACCTGGCCTTTTGGGGCACTTGCACCTAGCAGAGTGTCCAGCTTCCCGAGAGCCGTCGCCAGAATTTTGGACCCTAGAGGTGGTCTCTGTCGGTCCCGAGACATTGCCTCTGGATTTGGTGCCCAGGGTGAATTGGAGGTCCTGAGCACAGACCCGGGGCGAAGGCGCCCGGCGCCACGTCAAAAATTCCCCAAGAGCGGCGGCTTGCGATTTCGCACCACACATGGGGTCGGTGATCGGGACCACCAGCACCGGCATTTCTCTGACAGCTTGGCCTCTGAGGTCCAGACCTGGCCTTTTGGGGCACTTGCACCTAGCAGAGTGTCCAGCTTCCCGAGAGCCGTCGCCAGAATTTTGGACCCTAGAGGTGGTCTCTGTCGGTCCCGAGACATTGCCTCTGGATTTGGTGCCCAGGGTGAACCTTTCTGCCCTGAGCGCAGGTCTGGGGCGAAGGCGCCCGGCGCCACGTCAAGAATTCCCCAAGAGCGGCCGCTTGCGATTTCGCACCACACATGGGGTCGGTGATCGGGACCACCAGCACCGGCATTTCACTGACAGCTTGGCCTCTGGGATCCAGACCTGGCCTTTTGGGGCACTTGCACCTAGCAGAGTGTCCAGCTTCCCGAGAGCCGTCGCCAGAATTTTGGACCCTAGAGGTGGGCTCTGTCGGTCCCGAGACATTGCCTCTGGATTTGGTGCCCAGGGTGAATTGGAGGTCCTGAGCGCAGGTCTGGGGCGAAGGCGCCCGGCGCCACGTCAAGAATTCCCCAAGAGCGGCCGCTTGCGATTTCGCACCACACATGGGGTCGGTGATCGGTACCACCAGCACCGGCATTTCTCTGACAGCTTGGCCTCTGGGATCCAGACCTGGCCTTATGGGGCACTTGCACCTAGCAGAGTGTCCAGCTTCCCGAGAGCCGTCGCCAGAATTTTGGACCCTAGAGGTGGTCTCTGTCGGTCCCGAGACATTGCCTCTGGATTTGGTGCCCAGGGTGAATTGGAGGTCCTGAGCACAGACCCGGGGTGAAGGCGCCCGGCGCCACGTCAAAAATTCCCCAAGAGCGGCGGCTTGCGATTTCGCACCACACATGGGGTCGGTGATCGGGACCACCAGCACCGGCATTTCTCTGACAGCTTGGCCTCTGAGGTCCAGACCTGGCCTTTTGGGGCACTTGCACCTAGCAGAGTGTCCAGCTTCCCGAGAGCCGTCGCCAGAATTTTGGACCCTAGAGGTGGTCTCTGTCGGTCCCGAAACATTGCCTCTGGATTTGGTGCCCAGGGTGAACCTTTCTGCCCTGAGCGCAGGTCTGGGGCGAAGGCGCCCGGCGCCACGTCAAGAATTCCCCAAGAGCGGCCGCTTGCGATTTCGCACCAGACATGGGGTCGGTGATCGGGACCACCAGCACCGGCATTTCACTGACAGCTTGGCCTCTGGGATCCAGACCTGGCCTTTTGGGGCACTTGCACCTAGCAGAGTGTCCAGCTTCCCGAGAGCCGTCGCCAGAATTTTGGACCCTAGAGGTGGTCTCTGTCGGTCCCGAGACATTGCCTCTGGATTTGGTGCCCAGGGTGAATTGGAGGTCCTGAGCACAGACCCGGGGTGAAGGCGCCCGGCGCCACGTCAAAAATTCCCCAAGAGCGGCGGCTTGCGATTTCGCACCACACATGGGGTCGGTGATCGGGACCACCAGCACCGGCATTTCTCTGACAGCTTGGCCTCTGAGGTCCAGACCTGGCCTTTTGGGGCACTTGCACCTAGCAGAGTGTCCAGCTTCCCGAGAGCCGTCGCCAGAATTTTGGACCCTAGAGGTGGTCTCTGTCGGTCCCGAAACATTGCCTCTGGATTTGGTGCCCAGGGTGAACCTTTCTGCCCTGAGCGCAGGTCTGGGGCGAAGGCGCCCGGCGCCACGTCAAGAATTCCCCAAGAGCGGCCGCTTGCGATTTCGCACCACACATGGGGTCGGTGATCGGGACCACCAGCACCGGCATTTCACTGACAGCTTGGCCTCTGGGATCCAGACCTGGCCTTTTGGGGCACTTGCACCTAGCAGAGTGTCCAGCTTCCCGAGAGCCGTCGCCAGAATTTTGGACCCTAGAGGTGGTCTCTGTCGGTCCCGAGACATTGCCTCTGGATTTGGTGCCCAGGGTGAATTGGAGGTCCTGAGCGCAGGTCTGGGGCGAAGGCGCCCGGCGCCACGTCAAAAATTCCCCAAGAGCGGCGGCTTGCGATTTCGCACCACACATGGGGTCGGTGATCGGGACCACCAGCACCGGCATTTCTCTGACAGCTTGGCCTCTGAGGTCCAGACCTGGCCTTATGGGGCACTTGCACCTAGCAGAGTGTCCAGCTTCCCGAGAGCCGTCGCCAGAATTTTGGACCCTAGAGGTGGTCTCTGTCGGTCCCGAGACATTGCCTCTGGATTTGGTGCCCAGGGTGAACCTTTCTGCCCTGAGCGCAGGTCTGGGGCGAAGGCGCCCGGCGCCACGTCAAGAATTCCCCAAGAGCGGCCGCTTGCGATTTCGCACCACACATGGGGTCGGTGATCGGGACCACCAGCACCGGCATTTCACTGACAGCTTGGCCTCTGGGATCCAGACCTGGCCTTTTGGGGCACTTGCACCTAGCAGAGTGTCCAGCTTCCCGAGAGCCGTCGCCAGAATTTTGGACCCTAGAGGTGGTCTCTGTCGGTCCCGAGACATTGCCTCTGGATTTGGTGCCCAGGGTGAATTGGAGGTCCTGAGCGCAGACCCGGGGCGAAGGCGCCCGGCGCCACGTCAAAAATTCCCCAAGAGCGGCCGCTTGCGATTTCGCACCACACATGGGGTCGGTGATCGGGACCACCAGCACCGGCATTTCTCTGACAGCTTGGCCTCTGAGGTCCAGACCTGGCCTTTTGGGGCACTTGCACCTAGCAGAGTGTCCAGCTTCCCGAGAGCCGTCGCCAGAATTTTGGACCCTAGAGGTGGTCTCTGTCGGTCCCGAGACATTGCCTCTGGATTTGGTGCCCAGGGTGAACCTTTCTGCCCTGAGCGCAGGTCTGGGGCGAAGGCGCCCGGCGCCACGTCAAGAATTCCCCAAGAGCGGCCGCTTGCGATTTCGCACCACACATGGGGTCGGTGATCGGGACCACCAGCACCGGCATTTCTCTGACAGCTTGGCCTCTGGGATCCAGACCTGGCCTTTTGGGGCACTTGCACCTAGCAGAGTGTCCAGCTTCCCGAGAGCCGTCGCCAGAATTTTGGACCCTAGAGGTGGTCTCTGTCGGTCCCGAGACATTGCCTCTGGATTTGGTGCCCAGGGTGAACCTTTCTGCCCTGAGCGCAGGTCTGGGGCGAAGGCGCCCGGCGCCACGTCAAGAATTCCCCAAGAGCGGCCGCTTGCGATTTCGCACCACACATGGGGTCGGTGATCGGGACCACCAGCACCGGCATTTCTCTGACAGCTTGGCCTCTGGGATCCAGACCTGGCCTTTTGGGGCACTTGCACCTAGCAGAGTGTCCAGCTTCCCGAGAGCCGTCGCCAGAATTTTGGACCCTAGAGGTGGTCTCTGTCGGTCCCGAGACATTGCCTCTGGATTTGGTGCCCAGGGTGAACCTTTCTGCCCTGAGCGCAGGTCTGGGGCGAAGGCGCCCGGCGCCACGTCAAGAATTCCCCAAGAGCGGCCGCTTGCGATTTCGCACCACACATGGGGTCGGTGATCGGGACCACCAGCACCGGCATTTCACTGACAGCTTGGCCTCTGGGATCCAGACCTGGCCTTTTGGGGCACTTGCACCTAGCAGAGTGTCCAGCTTCCCGAGAGCCGTCGCCAGAATTTTGGACCCTAGAGGTGGTCTCTGTCGGTCCCGAGACATTGCCTCTGGATTTGGTGCCCAGGGTGAATTGGAGGTCCTGAGCACAGACCCGGGGCGAAGACGCCCGGCGCCACGTCAAAAATTCCCCAAGAGCGGCCGCTTGCGATTTCGCACCACACATGGGGTCGGTGATCGGGACCACCAGCACCGGCATTTCTCTGACAGCTTGGCCTCTGAGGTCCAGACCTGGCCTTTTGGGGCACTTGCACCTAGCAGAGTGTCCAGCTTCCCGAGAGCCGTCGCCAGAATTTTGGACCCTAGAGGTGGTCTCTGTCGGTCCCGAGACATTGCCTCTGGATTTGGTGCCCAGGGTGAACCTTTCTGCCCTGAGCGCAGGTCTGGGGCGAAGGCGCCCGGCGCCACGTCAAGAATTCCCCAAGAGCGGCCGCTTGCGATTTCGCACCACACATGGGGTCGGTGATCGGGACCACCAGCACCGGCATTTCTCTGACAGCTTGGCCTCTGGGATCCAGACCTGGCCTTTTGGGGCACTTGCACCTAGCAGAGTGTCCAGCTTCCCGAGAGCCGTCGCCAGAATTTTGGACCCTAGAGGTGGTCTCTGTCGGTCCCGAGACATTGCCTCTGGATTTGGTGCCCAGGGTGAACCTTTCTGCCCTGAGCGCAGGTCTGGGGCGAAGGCGCCCGGCGCCACGTCAAGAATTCCCCAAGAGCGGCCGCTTGCGATTTCGCACCACACATGGGGTCGGTGATCGGGACCACCAGCACCGGCATTTCACTGACAGCTTGGCCTCTGGGATCCAGACCTGGCCTTTTGGGGCACTTGCACCTAGCAGAGTGTCCAGCTTCCCGAGAGCCGTCGCCAGAATTTTGGACCCTAGAGGTGGTCTCTGTCGGTCCCGAGACATTGCCTCTGGATTTGGTGCCCAGGGTGAATTGGAGGTCCTGAGCGCAGGTCTGGGGCGAAGGCGCCCGGCGCCACGTCAAGAATTCCCCAAGAGCGGCCGCTTGCGATTTCGCACCACACATGGGGTCGGTGATCGGTACCACCAGCACCGGCATTTCTCTGACAGCTTGGCCTCTGGGATCCAGACCTGGCCTTATGGGGCACTTGCACCTAGCAGAGTGTCCAGCTTCCCGAGAGCCGTCGCCAGAATTTTGGACCCTAGAGGTGGTCTCTGTCGGTCCCGAGACATTGCCTCTGGATTTGGTGCCCAGGGTGAATTGGAGGTCCTGAGCACAGACCCGGGGTGAAGGCGCCCGGCGCCACGTCAAAAATTCCCCAAGAGCGGCGGCTTGCGATTTCGCACCACACATGGGGTCGGTGATCGGGACCACCAGCACCGGCATTTCTCTGACAGCTTGGCCTCTGAGGTCCAGACCTGGCCTTTTGGGGCACTTGCACCTAGCAGAGTGTCCAGCTTCCCGAGAGCCGTCGCCAGAATTTTGGACCCTAGAGGTGGTCTCTGTCGGTCCCGAAACATTGCCTCTGGATTTGGTGCCCAGGGTGAACCTTTCTGCCCTGAGCGCAGGTCTGGGGCGAAGGCGCCCGGCGCCACGTCAAGAATTCCCCAAGAGCGGCCGCTTGCGATTTCGCACCACACATGGGGTCGGTGATCGGGACCACCAGCACCGGCATTTCACTGACAGCTTGGCCTCTGGGATCCAGACCTGGCCTTTTGGGGCACTTGCACCTAGCAGAGTGTCCAGCTTCCCGAGAGCCGTCGCCAGAATTTTGGACCCTAGAGGTGGTCTCTGTCGGTCCCGAGACATTGCCTCTGGATTTGGTGCCCAGGGTGAATTGGAGGTCCTGAGCACAGACCCGGGGCGAAGGCGCCCGGCGCCACGTCAAAAATTCCCCAAGAGCGGCGGCTTGCGATTTCGCACCACACATGGGGTCGGTGATCGGGACCACCAGCACCGGCATTTCTCTGACAGCTTGGCCTCTGAGGTCCAGACCTGGCCTTTTGGGGCACTTGCACCTAGCAGAGTGTCCAGCTTCCCGAGAGCCGTCGCCAGAATTTTGGACCCTAGAGGTGGTCTCTGTCGGTCCCGAGACATTGCCTCTGGATTTGGTGCCCAGGGTGAACCTTTCTGCCCTGAGCGCAGGTCTGGGGCGAAGGCGCCCGGCGCCACGTCAAGAATTCCCCAAGAGCGGCCGCTTGCGATTTCGCACCACACATGGGGTCGGTGATCGGGACCACCAGCACCGGCATTTCTCTGACAGCTTGGCCTCTGGGATCCAGACCTGGCCTTTTGGGGCACTTGCACCTAGCAGAGTGTCCAGCTTCCCGAGAGCCGTCGCCAGAATTTTGGACCCTAGAGGTGGTCTCTGTCGGTCCCGAGACATTGCCTCTGGATTTGGTGCCCAGGGTGAACCTTTCTGCCCTGAGCGCAGGTCTGGGGCGAAGGCGCCCGGCGCCACGTCAAGAATTCCCCAAGAGCGGCCGCTTGCGATTTCGCACCACACATGGGGTCGGTGATCGGGACCACCAGCACCGGCATTTCACTGACAGCTTGGCCTCTGGGATCCAGACCTGGCCTTTTGGGGCACTTGCACCTAGCAGAGTGTCCAGCTTCCCGAGAGCCGTCGCCAGAATTTTGGACCCTAGAGGTGGTCTCTGTCGGTCCCGAGACATTGCCTCTGGATTTGGTGCCCAGGGTGAATTGGAGGTCCTGAGCGCAGGTCTGGGGCGAAGGCGCCCGGCGCCACGTCAAGAATTCCCCAAGAGCGGCCGCTTGCGATTTCGCACCACACATGGGGTCGGTGATCGGTACCACCAGCACCGGCATTTCTCTGACAGCTTGGCCTCTGGGATCCAGACCTGGCCTTATGGGGCACTTGCACCTAGCAGAGTGTCCAGCTTCCCGAGAGCCGTCGCCAGAATTTTGGACCCTAGAGGTGGTCTCTGTCAGTCCCGAGACATTGCCTCTGGATTTGGTGCCCAGGGTGAACCTTTCTGCCCTGAGCGCAGGTCTGGGGCGAAGGCGCCCGGCGCCACGTCAAGAATTCCCCAAGAGCGGCCGCTTGCGATTTCGCACCACACATGGGGTCGGTGATCGGGACCACCAGCACCGGCATTTCACTGACAGCTTGGCCTCTGGGATCCAGACCTGGCCTTTTGGGGCACTTGCACCTAGCAGAGTGTCCAGCTTCCCGAGAGCCGTCGCCAGAATTTTGGACCCTAGAGGTGGTCTCTGTCGGTCCCGAGACATTGCCTCTGGATTTGGTGCCCAGGGTGAATTGGAGGTCCTGAGCACAGACCCGGGGCGAAGGCGCCCGGCGCCACGTCAAAAATTCCCCAAGAGCGGCCGCTTGCGATTTCGCACCACACATGGGGTCGGTGATCGGGACCACCAGCACCGGCATTTCTCTGACAGCTTGGCCTCTGAGGTCCAGACCTGGCCTTTTGGGGCACTTGCACCTAGCAGAGTGTCCAGCTTCCCGAGAGCCGTCGCCAGAATTTTGGACCCTAGAGGTGGTCTCTGTCGGTCCCGAGACATTGCCTCTGGATTTGGTGCCCAGGGTGAACCTTTCTGCCCTGAGCGCAGGTCTGGGGCGAAGGCGCCCGGCGCCACGTCAAGAATTCCCCAAGAGCGGCCGCTTGCGATTTCGCACCACACATGGGGTCGGTGATCGGGACCACCAGCACCGGCATTTCTCTGACAGCTTGGCCTCTGGGATCCAGACCTGGCCTTTTGGGGCACTTGCACCTAGCAGAGTGTCCAGCTTCCCGAGAGCCGTCGCCAGAATTTTGGACCCTAGAGGTGGTCTCTGTCGGTCCCGAGACATTGCCTCTGGATTTGGTGCCCAGGGTGAACCTTTCTGCCCTGAGCGCAGGTCTGGGGCGAAGGCGCCCGGCGCCACGTCAAGAATTCCCCAAGAGCGGCCGCTTGCGATTTCGCACCACACATGGGGTCGGTGATCGGGACCACCAGCACCGGCATTTCACTGACAGCTTGGCCTCTGGGATCCAGACCTGGCCTTTTGGGGCACTTGCACCTAGCAGAGTGTCCAGCTTCCCGAGAGCCGTCGCCAGAATTTTGGACCCTAGAGGTGGTCTCTGTCGGTCCCGAGACATTGCCTCTGGATTTGGTGCCCAGGGTGAATTGGAGGTCCTGAGCGCAGGTCTGGGGCGAAGGCGCCCGGCGCCACGTCAAGAATTCCCCAAGAGCGGCCGCTTGCGATTTCGCACCACACATGGGGTCGGTGATCGGGACCACCAGCACCGGCATTTCACTGACAGCTTGGCCTCTGGGATCCAGACCTGGCCTTTTGGGGCACTTGCACCTAGCAGAGTGTCCAGCTTCCCGAGAGCCGTCGCCAGAATTTTGGACCCTAGAGGTGGTCTCTGTCGGTCCCGAGACATTGCCTCTGGATTTGGTGCCCAGGGTGAACCTTTCTGCCCTGAGCGCAGGTCTGGGGCGAAGGCGCCCGGCGCCACGTCAAGAATTCCCCAAGAGCGGCCGCTTGCGATTTCGCACCACACATGGGGTCGGTGATCGGGACCACCAGCACCGGCATTTCTCTGACAGCTTGGCCTCTGGGATCCAGACCTGGCCTTTTGGGGCACTTGCACCTAGCAGAGTGTCCAGCTTCCCGAGAGCCGTCGCCAGAATTTTGGACCCTAGAGGTGGTCTCTGTCGGTCCCGAGACATTGCCTCTGGATTTGGTGCCCAGGGTGAACCTTTCTGCCCTGAGCGCAGGTCTGGGGCGAAGGCGCCCGGCGCCACGTCAAGAATTCCCCAAGAGCGGCCGCTTGCGATTTCGCACCACACATGGGGTCGGTGATCGGGACCACCAGCACCGGCATTTCACTGACAGCTTGGCCTCTGGGATCCAGACCTGGCCTTTTGGGGCACTTGCACCTAGCAGAGTGTCCAGCTTCCCGAGAGCCGTCGCCAGAATTTTGGACCCTAGAGGTGGTCTCTGTCGGTCCCGAGACATTGCCTCTGGATTTGGTGCCCAGGGTGAATTGGAGGTCCTGAGCACAGACCCGGGGCGAAGGCGCCCGGCGCCACGTCAAAAATTCCCCAAGAGCGGCCGCTTGCGATTTCGCACCACACATGGGGTCGGTGATCGGGACCACCAGCACCGGCATTTCTCTGACAGCTTGGCCTCTGAGGTCCAGACCTGGCCTTTTGGGGCACTTGCACCTAGCAGAGTGTCCAGCTTCCCGAGAGTCGTCGCCAGAATTTTGGACCCTAGAGGTGGTCTCTGTCGGTCCCGAGACATTGCCTCTGGATTTGGTGCCCAGGGTGAACCTTTCTGCCCTGAGCGCAGGTCTGGGGCGAAGGCGCCCGGCGCCACGTCAAGAATTCCCCAAGAGCGGCCGCTTGCGATTTCGCACCAGACATGGGGTCGGTGATCGGGACCACCAGCACCGGCATTTCACTGACAGCTTGGCCTCTGGGATCCAGACCTGGCCTTTTGGGGCACTTGCACCTAGCAGAGTGTCCAGCTTCCCGAGAGCCGTCGCCAGAATTTTGGACCCTAGAGGTGGTCTCTGTCGGTCCCGAGACATTGCCTCTGGATTTGGTGCCCAGGGTGAATTGGAGGTCCTGAGCACAGACCCGGGGTGAAGGCGCCCGGCGCCACGTCAAAAATTCCCCAAGAGCGGCGGCTTGCGATTTCGCACCACACATGGGGTCGGTGATCGGGACCACCAGCACCGGCATTTCTCTGACAGCTTGGCCTCTGAGGTCCAGACCTGGCCTTTTGGGGCACTTGCACCTAGCAGAGTGTCCAGCTTCCCGAGAGCCGTCGCCAGAATTTTGGACCCTAGAGGTGGTCTCTGTCGGTCCCGAAACATTGCCTCTGGATTTGGTGCCCAGGGTGAACCTTTCTGCCCTGAGCGCAGGTCTGGGGCGAAGGCGCCCGGCGCCACGTCAAGAATTCCCCAAGAGCGGCCGCTTGCGATTTCGCACCACACATGGGGTCGGTGATCGGGACCACCAGCACCGGCATTTCACTGACAGCTTGGCCTCTGGGATCCAGACCTGGCCTTTTGGGGCACTTGCACCTAGCAGAGTGTCCAGCTTCCCGAGAGCCGTCGCCAGAATTTTGGACCCTAGAGGTGGTCTCTGTCGGTCCCGAGACATTGCCTCTGGATTTGGTGCCCAGGGTGAATTGGAGGTCCTGAGCACAGGTCTGGGGCGAAGGCGCCCGGCGCCACGTCAAAAATTCCCCAAGAGCGGCGGCTTGCGATTTCGCACCACACATGGGGTCGGTGATCGGGACCACCAGCACCGGCATTTCTCTGACAGCTTGGCCTCTGAGGTCCAGACCTGGCCTTATGGGGCACTTGCACCTAGCAGAGTGTCCAGCTTCCCGAGAGCCGTCGCCAGAATTTTGGACCCTAGAGGTGGTCTCTGTCGGTCCCGAGACATTGCCTCTGGATTTGGTGCCCAGGGTGAACCTTTCTGCCCTGAGCGCAGGTCTGGGGCGAAGGCGCCCGGCGCCACGTCAAGAATTCCCCAAGAGCGGCCGCTTGCGATTTCGCACCACACATGGGGTCGGTGATCGGGACCACCAGCACCGGCATTTCACTGACAGCTTGGCCTCTGGGATCCAGACCTGGCCTTTTGGGGCACTTGCACCTAGCAGAGTGTCCAGCTTCCCGAGAGCCGTCGCCAGAATTTTGGACCCTAGAGGTGGTCTCTGTCGGTCCCGAGACATTGCCTCTGGATTTGGTGCCCAGGGTGAATTGGAGGTCCTGAGCGCAGACCCGGGGCGAAGGCGCCCGGCGCCACGTCAAAAATTCCCCAAGAGCGGCCGCTTGCGATTTCGCACCACACATGGGGTCGGTGATCGGGACCACCAGCACCGGCATTTCTCTGACAGCTTGGCCTCTGAGGTCCAGACCTGGCCTTTTGGGGCACTTGCACCTAGCAGAGTGTCCAGCTTCCCGAGAGCCGTCGCCAGAATTTTGGACCCTAGAGGTGGTCTCTGTCGGTCCCGAGACATTGCCTCTGGATTTGGTGCCCAGGGTGAACCTTTCTGCCCTGAGCGCAGGTCTGGGGCGAAGGCGCCCGGCGCCACGTCAAGAATTCCCCAAGAGCGGCCGCTTGCGATTTCGCACCACACATGGGGTCGGTGATCGGGACCACCAGCACCGGCATTTCTCTGACAGCTTGGCCTCTGGGATCCAGACCTGGCCTTTTGGGGCACTTGCACCTAGCAGAGTGTCCAGCTTCCCGAGAGCCGTCGCCAGAATTTTGGACCCTAGAGGTGGTCTCTGTCGGTCCCGAGACATTGCCTCTGGATTTGGTGCCCAGGGTGAATTGGAGGTCCTGAGCACAGGTCTGGGGCGAAGGCGCCCGGCGCCACGTCAAAAATTCCCCAAGAGCGGCGGCTTGCGATTTCGCACCACACATGGGGTCGGTGATCGGGACCACCAGCACCGGCATTTCTCTGACAGCTTGGCCTCTGAGGTCCAGACCTGGCCTTATGGGGCACTTGCACCTAGCAGAGTGTCCAGCTTCCCGAGAGCCGTCGCCAGAATTTTGGACCCTAGAGGTGGTCTCTGTCGGTCCCGAGACATTGCCTCTGGATTTGGTGCCCAGGGTGAACCTTTCTGCCCTGAGCGCAGGTCTGGGGCGAAGGCGCCCGGCGCCACGTCAAGAATTCCCCAAGAGCGGCCGCTTGCGATTTCGCACCACACATGGGGTCGGTGATCGGGACCACCAGCACCGGCATTTCACTGACAGCTTGGCCTCTGGGATCCAGACCTGGCCTTTTGGGGCACTTGCACCTAGCAGAGTGTCCAGCTTCCCGAGAGCCGTCGCCAGAATTTTGGACCCTAGAGGTGGTCTCTGTCGGTCCCGAGACATTGCCTCTGGATTTGGTGCCCAGGGTGAATTGGAGGTCCTGAGCGCAGACCCGGGGCGAAGGCGCCCGGCGCCACGTCAAAAATTCCCCAAGAGCGGCCGCTTGCGATTTCGCACCACACATGGGGTCGGTGATCGGGACCACCAGCACCGGCATTTCTCTGACAGCTTGGCCTCTGAGGTCCAGACCTGGCCTTTTGGGGCACTTGCACCTAGCAGAGTGTCCAGCTTCCCGAGAGCCGTCGCCAGAATTTTGGACCCTAGAGGTGGTCTCTGTCGGTCCCGAGACATTGCCTCTGGATTTGGTGCCCAGGGTGAACCTTTCTGCCCTGAGCGCAGGTCTGGGGCGAAGGCGCCCGGCGCCACGTCAAGAATTCCCCAAGAGCGGCCGCTTGCGATTTCGCACCACACATGGGGTCGGTGATCGGGACCACCAGCACCGGCATTTCTCTGACAGCTTGGCCTCTGGGATCCAGACCTGGCCTTTTGGGGCACTTGCACCTAGCAGAGTGTCCAGCTTCCCGAGAGCCGTCGCCAGAATTTTGGACCCTAGAGGTGGTCTCTGTCGGTCCCGAGACATTGCCTCTGGATTTGGTGCCCAGGGTGAACCTTTCTGCCCTGAGCGCAGGTCTGGGGCGAAGGCGCCCGGCGCCACGTCAAGAATTCCCCAAGAGCGGCCGCTTGCGATTTCGCACCACACATGGGGTCGGTGATCGGGACCACCAGCACCGGCATTTCACTGACAGCTTGGCCTCTGGGATCCAGACCTGGCCTTTTGGGGCACTTGCACCTAGCAGAGTGTCCAGCTTCCCGAGAGCCGTCGCCAGAATTTTGGACCCTAGAGGTGGTCTCTGTCGGTCCCGAGACATTGCCTCTGGATTTGGTGCCCAGGGTGAATTGGAGGTCCTGAGCACAGACCCGGGGCGAAGGCGCCCGGCGCCACGTCAAAAATTCCCCAAGAGCGGCGGCTTGCGATTTCGCACCACACATGGGGTCGGTGATCGGGACCACCAGCACCGGCATTTCTCTGACAGCTTGGCCTCTGAGGTCCAGACCTGGCCTTATGGGGCACTTGCACCTAGCAGAGTGTCCAGCTTCCCGAGAGCCGTCGCCAGAATTTTGGACCCTAGAGGTGGTCTCTGTCGGTCCCGAGACATTGCCTCTGGATTTGGTGCCCAGGGTGAACCTTTCTGCCCTGAGCGCAGGTCTGGGGCGAAGGCGCCCGGCGCCACGTCAAGAATTCCCCAAGAGCGGCCGCTTGCGATTTCGCACCACACATGGGGTCGGTGATCGGGACCACCAGCACCGGCATTTCACTGACAGCTTGGCCTCTGGGATCCAGACCTGGCCTTTTGGGGCACTTGCACCTAGCAGAGTGTCCAGCTTCCCGAGAGCCGTCGCCAGAATTTTGGACCCTAGAGGTGGTCTCTGTCGGTCCCGAGACATTGCCTCTGGATTTGGTGCCCAGGGTGAATTGGAGGTCCTGAGCGCAGACCCGGGGCGAAGGCGCCCGGCGCCACGTCAAAAATTCCCCAAGAGCGGCCGCTTGCGATTTCGCACCACACATGGGGTCGGTGATCGGGACCACCAGCACCGGCATTTCTCTGACAGCTTGGCCTCTGAGGTCCAGACCTGGCCTTTTGGGGCACTTGCACCTAGCAGAGTGTCCAGCTTCCCGAGAGCCGTCGCCAGAATTTTGGACCCTAGAGGTGGTCTCTGTCGGTCCCGAGACATTGCCTCTGGATTTGGTGCCCAGGGTGAATTGGAGGTCCTGAGCGCAGGTCTGGGGCGAAGGCGCCCGGCGCCACGTCAAGAATTCCCCAAGAGCGGCCGCTTGCGATTTCGCACCACACATGGGGTCGGTGATCGGTACCACCAGCACCGGCATTTCTCTGACAGCTTGGCCTCTGGGATCCAGACCTGGCCTTATGGGGCACTTGCACCTAGCAGAGTGTCCAGCTTCCCGAGAGCCGTCGCCAGAATTTTGGACCCTAGAGGTGGTCTCTGTCGGTCCCGAGACATTGCCTCTGGATTTGGTGCCCAGGGTGAATTGGAGGTCCTGAGCACAGACCCGGGGTGAAGGCGCCCGGCGCCACGTCAAAAATTCCCCAAGAGCGGCGGCTTGCGATTTCGCACCACACATGGGGTCGGTGATCGGGACCACCAGCACCGGCATTTCTCTGACAGCTTGGCCTCTGAGGTCCAGACCTGGCCTTTTGGGGCACTTGCACCTAGCAGAGTGTCCAGCTTCCCGAGAGCCGTCGCCAGAATTTTGGACCCTAGAGGTGGTCTCTGTCGGTCCCGAAACATTGCCTCTGGATTTGGTGCCCAGGGTGAACCTTTCTGCCCTGAGCGCAGGTCTGGGGCGAAGGCGCCCGGCGCCACGTCAAGAATTCCCCAAGAGCGGCCGCTTGCGATTTCGCACCACACATGGGGTCGGTGATCGGGACCACCAGCACCGGCATTTCACTGACAGCTTGGCCTCTGGGATCCAGACCTGGCCTTTTGGGGCACTTGCACCTAGCAGAGTGTCCAGCTTCCCGAGAGCCGTCGCCAGAATTTTGGACCCTAGAGGTGGTCTCTGTCGGTCCCGAGACATTGCCTCTGGATTTGGTGCCCAGGGTGAATTGGAGGTCCTGAGCACAGACCCGGGGTGAAGGCGCCCGGCGCCACGTCAAAAATTCCCCAAGAGCGGCGGCTTGCGATTTCGCACCACACATGGGGTCGGTGATCGGGACCACCAGCACCGGCATTTCTCTGACAGCTTGGCCTCTGAGGTCCAGACCTGGCCTTTTGGGGCACTTGCACCTAGCAGAGTGTCCAGCTTCCCGAGAGCCGTCGCCAGAATTTTGGACCCTAGAGGTGGTCTCTGTCGGTCCCGAGACATTGCCTCTGGATTTGGTGCCCAGGGTGAACCTTTCTGCCCTGAGCGCAGGTCTGGGGCGAAGGCGCCCGGCGCCACGTCAAGAATTCCCCAAGAGCGGCCGCTTGCGATTTCGCACCACACATGGGGTCGGTGATCGGGACCACCAGCACCGGCATTTCTCTGACAGCTTGGCCTCTGAGGTCCAGACCTGGCCTTATGGGGCACTTGCACCTAGCAGAGTGTCCAGCTTCCCGAGAGCCGTCGCCAGAATTTTGGACCCTAGAGGTGGTCTCTGTCGGTCCCGAGACATTGCCTCTGGATTTGGTGCCCAGGGTGAACCTTTCTGCCCTGAGCGCAGGTCTGGGGCGAAGGCGCCCGGCGCCACGTCAAGAATTCCCCAAGAGCGGCCGCTTGCGATTTCGCACCACACATGGGGTCGGTGATCGGGACCACCAGCACCGGCATTTCACTGACAGCTTGGCCTCTGGGATCCAGACCTGGCCTTTTGGGGCACTTGCACCTAGCAGAGTGTCCAGCTTCCCGAGAGCCGTCGCCAGAATTTTGGACCCTAGAGGTGGTCTCTGTCGGTCCCGAGACATTGCCTCTGGATTTTGTGCCCAGGGTGAATTGGAGGTCCTGAGCGCAGACCCGGGGCGAAGGCGCCCGGCGCCACGTCAAAAATTCCCCAAGAGCGGCCGCTTGCGATTTCGCACCACACATGGGGTCGGTGATCGGGACCACCAGCACCGGCATTTCTCTGACAGCTTGGCCTCTGAGGTCCAGACCTGGCCTTTTGGGGCACTTGCACCTAGCAGAGTGTCCAGCTTCCCGAGAGCCGTCGCCAGAATTTTGGACCCTAGAGGTGGTCTCTGTCGGTCCCGAGACATTGCCTCTGGATTTGGTGCCCAGGGTGAACCTTTCTGCCCTGAGCGCAGGTCTGGGGCGAAGGCGCCCGGCGCCACGTCAAGAATTCCCCAAGAGCGGCCGCTTGCGATTTCGCACCACACATGGGGTCGGTGATCGGGACCACCAGCACCGGCATTTCTCTGACAGCTTGGCCTCTGGGATCCAGACCTGGCCTTTTGGGGCACTTGCACCTAGCAGAGTGTCCAGCTTCCCGAGAGCCGTCGCCAGAATTTTGGACCCTAGAGGTGGTCTCTGTCGGTCCCGAGACATTGCCTCTGGATTTGGTGCCCAGGGTGAACCTTTCTGCCCTGAGCGCAGGTCTGGGGCGAAGGCGCCCGGCGCCACGTCAAGAATTCCCCAAGAGCGGCGGCTTGCGATTTCGCACCACACATGGGGTCGGTGATCGGGACCACCAGCACCGGCATTTCTCTGACAGCTTGGCCTCTGAGGTCCAGACCTGGCCTTTTGGGGCACTTGCACCTAGCAGAGTGTCCAGCTTCCCGAGAGCCGTCGCCAGAATTTTGGACCCTAGAGGTGGTCTCTGTCGGTCCCGAGACATTGCCTCTGGATTTGGTGCCCAGGGTGAACCTTTCTGCCCTGAGCGCAGGTCTGGGGCGAAGGCGCCCGGCGCCACGTCAAGAATTCCCCAAGAGCGGCCGCTTGCGATTTCGCACCACACATGGGGTCGGTGATCGGGACCACCAGCACCGGCATTTCTCTGACAGCTTGGCCTCTGAGGTCCAGACCTGGCCTTATGGGGCACTTGCACCTAGCAGAGTGTCCAGCTTCCCGAGAGCCGTCGCCAGAATTTTGGACCCTAGAGGTGGTCTCTGTCGGTCCCGAGACATTGCCTCTGGATTTGGTGCCCAGGGTGAACCTTTCTGCCCTGAGCGCAGGTCTGGGGCGAAGGCGCCCGGCGCCACGTCAAGAATTCCCCAAGAGCGGCCGCTTGCGATTTCGCACCACACATGGGGTCGGTGATCGGGACCACCAGCACCGGCATTTCACTGACAGCTTGGCCTCTGGGATCCAGACCTGGCCTTTTGGGGCACTTGCACCTAGCAGAGTGTCCAGCTTCCCGAGAGCCGTCGCCAGAATTTTGGACCCTAGAGGTGGTCTCTGTCGGTCCCGAGACATTGCCTCTGGATTTGGTGCCCAGGGTGAATTGGAGGTCCTGAGCGCAGACCCGGGGCGAAGGCGCCCGGCGCCACGTCAAAAATTCCCCAAGAGCGGCCGCTTGCGATTTCGCACCACACATGGGGTCGGTGATCGGGACCACCAGCACCGGCATTTCTCTGACAGCTTGGCCTCTGAGGTCCAGACCTGGCCTTTTGGGGCACTTGCACCTAGCAGAGTGTCCAGCTTCCCGAGAGCCGTCGCCAGAATTTTGGACCCTAGAGGTGGTCTCTGTCGGTCCCGAGACATTGCCTCTGGATTTGGTGCCCAGGGTGAACCTTTCTGCCCTGAGCGCAGGTCTGGGGCGAAGGCGCCCGGCGCCACGTCAAGAATTCCCCAAGAGCGGCCGCTTGCGATTTCGCACCACACATGGGGTCGGTGATCGGGACCACCAGCACCGGCATTTCTCTGACAGCTTGGCCTCTGGGATCCAGACCTGGCCTTTTGGGGCACTTGCACCTAGCAGAGTGTCCAGCTTCCCGAGAGCCGTCGCCAGAATTTTGGACCCTAGAGGTGGTCTCTGTCGGTCCCGAGACATTGCCTCTGGATTTGGTGCCCAGGGTGAACCTTTCTGCCCTGAGCGCAGGTCTGGGGCGAAGGCGCCCGGCGCCACGTCAAGAATTCCCCAAGAGCGGCCGCTTGCGATTTCGCACCACACATGGGGTCGGTGATCGGGACCACCAGCACCGGCATTTCTCTGACAGCTTGGCCTCTGGGATCCAGACCTGGCCTTTTGGGGCACTTGCACCTAGCAGAGTGTCCAGCTTCCCGAGAGCCGTCGCCAGAATTTTGGACCCTAGAGGTGGTCTCTGTCGGTCCCGAGACATTGCCTCTGGATTTGGTGCCCAGGGTGAACCTTTCTGCCCTGAGCGCAGGTCTGGGGCGAAGGCGCCCGGCGCCACGTCAAGAATTCCCCAAGAGCGGCCGCTTGCGATTTCGCACCACACATGGGGTCGGTGATCGGGACCACCAGCACCGGCATTTCACTGACAGCTTGGCCTCTGGGATCCAGACCTGGCCTTTTGGGGCACTTGCACCTAGCAGAGTGTCCAGCTTCCCGAGAGCCGTCGCCAGAATTTTGGACCCTAGAGGTGGTCTCTGTCGGTCCCGAGACATTGCCTCTGGATTTGGTGCCCAGGGTGAATTGGAGGTCCTGAGCACAGACCCGGGGCGAAGACGCCCGGCGCCACGTCAAAAATTCCCCAAGAGCGGCCGCTTGCGATTTCGCACCACACATGGGGTCGGTGATCGGGACCACCAGCACCGGCATTTCTCTGACAGCTTGGCCTCTGAGGTCCAGACCTGGCCTTTTGGGGCACTTGCACCTAGCAGAGTGTCCAGCTTCCCGAGAGCCGTCGCCAGAATTTTGGACCCTAGAGGTGGTCTCTGTCGGTCCCGAGACATTGCCTCTGGATTTGGTGCCCAGGGTGAACCTTTCTGCCCTGAGCGCAGGTCTGGGGCGAAGGCGCCCGGCGCCACGTCAAGAATTCCCCAAGAGCGGCCGCTTGCGATTTCGCACCACACATGGGGTCGGTGATCGGGACCACCAGCACCGGCATTTCACTGACAGCTTGGCCTCTGGGATCCAGACCTGGCCTTTTGGGGCACTTGCACCTAGCAGAGTGTCCAGCTTCCCGAGAGCCGTCGCCAGAATTTTGGACCCTAGAGGTGGTCTCTGTCGGTCCCGAGACATTGCCTCTGGATTTGGTGCCCAGGGTGAATTGGAGGTCCTGAGCACAGACCCGGGGCGAAGACGCCCGGCGCCACGTCAAAAATTCCCCAAGAGCGGCCGCTTGCGATTTCGCACCACACATGGGGTCGGTGATCGGGACCACCAGCACCGGCATTTCTCTGACAGCTTGGCCTCTGAGGTCCAGACCTGGCCTTTTGGGGCACTTGCACCTAGCAGAGTGTCCAGCTTCCCGAGAGCCGTCGCCAGAATTTTGGACCCTAGAGGTGGTCTCTGTCGGTCCCGAGACATTGCCTCTGGATTTGGTGCCCAGGGTGAACCTTTCTGCCCTGAGCGCAGGTCTGGGGCGAAGGCGCCCGGCGCCACGTCAAGAATTCCCCAAGAGCGGCCGCTTGCGATTTCGCACCACACATGGGGTCGGTGATCGGGACCACCAGCACCGGCATTTCTCTGACAGCTTGGCCTCTGGGATCCAGACCTGGCCTTTTGGGGCACTTGCACCTAGCAGAGTGTCCAGCTTCCCGAGAGCCGTCGCCAGAATTTTGGACCCTAGAGGTGGTCTCTGTCGGTCCCGAGACATTGCCTCTGGATTTGGTGCCCAGGGTGAACCTTTCTGCCCTGAGCGCAGGTCTGGGGCGAAGGCGCCCGGCGCCACGTCAAGAATTCCCCAAGAGCGGCCGCTTGCGATTTCGCACCACACATGGGGTCGGTGATCGGGACCACCAGCACCGGCATTTCACTGACAGCTTGGCCTCTGGGATCCAGACCTGGCCTTTTGGGGCACTTGCACCTAGCAGAGTGTCCAGCTTCCCGAGAGCCGTCGCCAGAATTTTGGACCCTAGAGGTGGTCTCTGTCGGTCCCGAGACATTGCCTCTGGATTTGGTGCCCAGGGTGAATTGGAGGTCCTGAGCGCAGGTCTGGGGCGAAGGCGCCCGGCGCCACGTCAAGAATTCCCCAAGAGCGGCCGCTTGCGATTTCGCACCACACATGGGGTCGGTGATCGGTACCACCAGCACCGGCATTTCTCTGACAGCTTGGCCTCTGGGATCCAGACCTGGCCTTATGGGGCACTTGCACCTAGCAGAGTGTCCAGCTTCCCGAGAGCCGTCGCCAGAATTTTGGACCCTAGAGGTGGTCTCTGTCGGTCCCGAGACATTGCCTCTGGATTTGGTGCCCAGGGTGAATTGGAGGTCCTGAGCACAGACCCGGGGTGAAGGCGCCCGGCGCCACGTCAAAAATTCCCCAAGAGCGGCGGCTTGCGATTTCGCACCACACATGGGGTCGGTGATCGGGACCACCAGCACCGGCATTTCTCTGACAGCTTGGCCTCTGAGGTCCAGACCTGGCCTTTTGGGGCACTTGCACCTAGCAGAGTGTCCAGCTTCCCGAGAGCCGTCGCCAGAATTTTGGACCCTAGAGGTGGTCTCTGTCGGTCCCGAAACATTGCCTCTGGATTTGGTGCCCAGGGTGAACCTTTCTGCCCTGAGCGCAGGTCTGGGGCGAAGGCGCCCGGCGCCACGTCAAGAATTCCCCAAGAGCGGCCGCTTGCGATTTCGCACCACACATGGGGTCGGTGATCGGGACCACCAGCACCGGCATTTCACTGACAGCTTGGCCTCTGGGATCCAGACCTGGCCTTTTGGGGCACTTGCACCTAGCAGAGTGTCCAGCTTCCCGAGAGCCGTCGCCAGAATTTTGGACCCTAGAGGTGGTCTCTGTCGGTCCCGAGACATTGCCTCTGGATTTGGTGCCCAGGGTGAATTGGAGGTCCTGAGCACAGACCCGGGGCGAAGGCGCCCGGCGCCACGTCAAAAATTCCCCAAGAGCGGCGGCTTGCGATTTCGCACCACACATGGGGTCGGTGATCGGGACCACCAGCACCGGCATTTCTCTGACAGCTTGGCCTCTGAGGTCCAGACCTGGCCTTTTGGGGCACTTGCACCTAGCAGAGTGTCCAGCTTCCCGAGAGCCGTCGCCAGAATTTTGGACCCTAGAGGTGGTCTCTGTCGGTCCCGAGACATTGCCTCTGGATTTGGTGCCCAGGGTGAACCTTTCTGCCCTGAGCGCAGGTCTGGGGCGAAGGCGCCCGGCGCCACGTCAAGAATTCCCCAAGAGCGGCCGCTTGCGATTTCGCACCACACATGGGGTCGGTGATCGGGACCACCAGCACCGGCATTTCTCTGACAGCTTGGCCTCTGGGATCCAGACCTGGCCTTTTGGGGCACTTGCACCTAGCAGAGTGTCCAGCTTCCCGAGAGCCGTCGCCAGAATTTTGGACCCTAGAGGTGGTCTCTGTCGGTCCCGAGACATTGCCTCTGGATTTGGTGCCCAGGGTGAACCTTTCTGCCCTGAGCGCAGGTCTGGGGCGAAGGCGCCCGGCGCCACGTCAAGAATTCCCCAAGAGCGGCCGCTTGCGATTTCGCACCACACATGGGGTCGGTGATCGGGACCACCAGCACCGGCATTTCACTGACAGCTTGGCCTCTGGGATCCAGACCTGGCCTTTTGGGGCACTTGCACCTAGCAGAGTGTCCAGCTTCCCGAGAGCCGTCGCCAGAATTTTGGACCCTAGAGGTGGTCTCTGTCGGTCCCGAGACATTGCCTCTGGATTTGGTGCCCAGGGTGAATTGGAGGTCCTGAGCGCAGACCCGGGGCGAAGACGCCCGGCGCCACGTCAAAAATTCCCCAAGAGCGGCCGCTTGCGATTTCGCACCACACATGGGGTCGGTGATCGGGACCACCAGCACCGGCATTTCTCTGACAGCTTGGCCTCTGAGGTCCAGACCTGGCCTTTTGGGGCACTTGCACCTAGCAGAGTGTCCAGCTTCCCGAGAGCCGTCGCCAGAATTTTGGACCCTAGAGGTGGTCTCTGTCGGTCCCGAGACATTGCCTCTGGATTTGGTGCCCAGGGTGAACCTTTCTGCCCTGAGCGCAGGTCTGGGGCGAAGGCGCCCGGCGCCACGTCAAGAATTCCCCAAGAGCGGCCGCTTGCGATTTCGCACCACACATGGGGTCGGTGATCGGGACCACCAGCACCGGCATTTCTCTGACAGCTTGGCCTCTGGGATCCAGACCTGGCCTTTTGGGGCACTTGCACCTAGCAGAGTGTCCAGCTTCCCGAGAGCCGTCGCCAGAATTTTGGACCCTAGAGGTGGTCTCTGTCGGTCCCGAGACATTGCCTCTGGATTTGGTGCCCAGGGTGAACCTTTCTGCCCTGAGCGCAGGTCTGGGGCGAAGGCGCCCGGCGCCACGTCAAGAATTCCCCAAGAGCGGCCGCTTGCGATTTCGCACCACACATGGGGTCGGTGATCGGGACCACCAGCACCGGCATTTCACTGACAGCTTGGCCTCTGGGATCCAGACCTGGCCTTTTGGGGCACTTGCACCTAGCAGAGTGTCCAGCTTCCCGAGAGCCGTCGCCAGAATTTTGGACCCTAGAGGTGGTCTCTGTCGGTCCCGAGACATTGCCTCTGGATTTGGTGCCCAGGGTGAATTGGAGGTCCTGAGCGCAGGTCTGGGGCGAAGGCGCCCGGCGCCACGTCAAGAATTCCCCAAGAGCGGCCGCTTGCGATTTCGCACCACACATGGGGTCGGTGATCGGTACCACCAGCACCGGCATTTCTCTGACAGCTTGGCCTCTGGGATCCAGACCTGGCCTTATGGGGCACTTGCACCTAGCAGAGTGTCCAGCTTCCCGAGAGCCGTCGCCAGAATTTTGGACCCTAGAGGTGGTCTCTGTCGGTCCCGAGACATTGCCTCTGGATTTGGTGCCCAGGGTGAATTGGAGGTCCTGAGCACAGACCCGGGGTGAAGGCGCCCGGCGCCACGTCAAAAATTCCCCAAGAGCGGCGGCTTGCGATTTCGCACCACACATGGGGTCGGTGATCGGGACCACCAGCACCGGCATTTCTCTGACAGCTTGGCCTCTGAGGTCCAGACCTGGCCTTTTGGGGCACTTGCACCTAGCAGAGTGTCCAGCTTCCCGAGAGCCGTCGCCAGAATTTTGGACCCTAGAGGTGGTCTCTGTCGGTCCCGAAACATTGCCTCTGGATTTGGTGCCCAGGGTGAACCTTTCTGCCCTGAGCGCAGGTCTGGGGCGAAGGCGCCCGGCGCCACGTCAAGAATTCCCCAAGAGCGGCCGCTTGCGATTTCGCACCACACATGGGGTCGGTGATCGGGACCACCAGCACCGGCATTTCACTGACAGCTTGGCCTCTGGGATCCAGACCTGGCCTTTTGGGGCACTTGCACCTAGCAGAGTGTCCAGCTTCCCGAGAGCCGTCGCCAGAATTTTGGACCCTAGAGGTGGTCTCTGTCGGTCCCGAGACATTGCCTCTGGATTTGGTGCCCAGGGTGAATTGGAGGTCCTGAGCACAGACCCGGGGCGAAGGCGCCCGGCGCCACGTCAAAAATTCCCCAAGAGCGGCGGCTTGCGATTTCGCACCACACATGGGGTCGGTGATCGGGACCACCAGCACCGGCATTTCTCTGACAGCTTGGCCTCTGAGGTCCAGACCTGGCCTTTTGGGGCACTTGCACCTAGCAGAGTGTCCAGCTTCCCGAGAGCCGTCGCCAGAATTTTGGACCCTAGAGGTGGTCTCTGTCGGTCCCGAGACATTGCCTCTGGATTTGGTGCCCAGGGTGAACCTTTCTGCCCTGAGCGCAGGTCTGGGGCGAAGGCGCCCGGCGCCACGTCAAGAATTCCCCAAGAGCGGCCGCTTGCGATTTCGCACCACACATGGGGTCGGTGATCGGGACCACCAGCACCGGCATTTCTCTGACAGCTTGGCCTCTGGGATCCAGACCTGGCCTTTTGGGGCACTTGCACCTAGCAGAGTGTCCAGCTTCCCGAGAGCCGTCGCCAGAATTTTGGACCCTAGAGGTGGTCTCTGTCGGTCCCGAGACATTGCCTCTGGATTTGGTGCCCAGGGTGAACCTTTCTGCCCTGAGCGCAGGTCTGGGGCGAAGGCGCCCGGCGCCACGTCAAGAATTCCCCAAGAGCGGCCGCTTGCGATTTCGCACCACACATGGGGTCGGTGATCGGGACCACCAGCACCGGCATTTCACTGACAGCTTGGCCTCTGGGATCCAGACCTGGCCTTTTGGGGCACTTGCACCTAGCAGAGTGTCCAGCTTCCCGAGAGCCGTCGCCAGAATTTTGGACCCTAGAGGTGGTCTCTGTCGGTCCCGAGACATTGCCTCTGGATTTGGTGCCCAGGGTGAATTGGAGGTCCTGAGCGCAGGTCTGGGGCGAAGGCGCCCGGCGCCACGTCAAGAATTCCCCAAGAGCGGCCGCTTGCGATTTCGCACCACACATGGGGTCGGTGATCGGTACCACCAGCACCGGCATTTCTCTGACAGCTTGGCCTCTGGGATCCAGACCTGGCCTTATGGGGCACTTGCACCTAGCAGAGTGTCCAGCTTCCCGAGAGCCGTCGCCAGAATTTTGGACCCTAGAGGTGGTCTCTGTCGGTCCCGAGACATTGCCTCTGGATTTGGTGCCCAGGGTGAATTGGAGGTCCTGAGCACAGACCCGGGGTGAAGGCGCCCGGCGCCACGTCAAAAATTCCCCAAGAGCGGCCGCTTGCGATTTCGCACCACACATGGGGTCGGTGATCGGGACCACCAGCACCGGCATTTCTCTGACAGCTTGGCCTCTGAGGTCCAGACCTGGCCTTTTGGGGCACTTGCACCTAGCAGAGTGTCCAGCTTCCCGAGAGCCGTCGCCAGAATTTTGGACCCTAGAGGTGGTCTCTGTCGGTCCCGAGACATTGCCTCTGGATTTGGTGCCCAGGGTGAACCTTTCTGCCCTGAGCGCAGGTCTGGGGCGAAGGCGCCCGGCGCCACGTCAAGAATTCCCCAAGAGCGGCCGCTTGCGATTTCGCACCACACATGGGGTCGGTGATCGGGACCACCAGCACCGGCATTTCTCTGACAGCTTGGCCTCTGGGATCCAGACCTGGCCTTTTGGGGCACTTGCACCTAGCAGAGTGTCCAGCTTCCCGAGAGCCGTCGCCAGAATTTTGGACCCTAGAGGTGGTCTCTGTCGGTCCCGAGACATTGCCTCTGGATTTGGTGCCCAGGGTGAACCTTTCTGCCCTGAGCGCAGGTCTGGGGCGAAGGCGCCCGGCGCCACGTCAAGAATTCCCCAAGAGCGGCCGCTTGCGATTTCGCACCACACATGGGGTCGGTGATCGGGACCACCAGCACCGGCATTTCTCTGACAGCTTGGCCTCTGGGATCCAGACCTGGCCTTTTGGGGCACTTGCACCTAGCAGAGTGTCCAGCTTCCCGAGAGCCGTCGCCAGAATTTTGGACCCTAGAGGTGGTCTCTGTCGGTCCCGAGACATTGCCTCTGGATTTGGTGCCCAGGGTGAATTGGAGGTCCTGAGCACAGACCCGGGGCGAAGACGCCCGGCGCCACGTCAAAAATTCCCCAAGAGCGGCCGCTTGCGATTTCGCACCACACATGGGGTCGGTGATCGGGACCACCAGCACCGGCATTTCTCTGACAGCTTGGCCTCTGAGGTCCAGACCTGGCCTTTTGGGGCACTTGCACCTAGCAGAGTGTCCAGCTTCCCGAGAGCCGTCGCCAGAATTTTGGACCCTAGAGGTGGTCTCTGTCGGTCCCGAGACATTGCCTCTGGATTTGGTGCCCAGGGTGAACCTTTCTGCCCTGAGCGCAGGTCTGGGGCGAAGGCGCCCGGCGCCACGTCAAGAATTCCCCAAGAGCGGCCGCTTGCGATTTCGCACCACACATGGGGTCGGTGATCGGGACCACCAGCACCGGCATTTCTCTGACAGCTTGGCCTCTGGGATCCAGACCTGGCCTTTTGGGGCACTTGCACCTAGCAGAGTGTCCAGCTTCCCGAGAGCCGTCGCCAGAATTTTGGACCCTAGAGGTGGTCTCTGTCGGTCCCGAGACATTGCCTCTGGATTTGGTGCCCAGGGTGAACCTTTCTGCCCTGAGCGCAGGTCTGGGGCGAAGGCGCCCGGCGCCACGTCAAGAATTCCCCAAGAGCGGCCGCTTGCGATTTCGCACCACACATGGGGTCGGTGATCGGGACCACCAGCACCGGCATTTCACTGACAGCTTGGCCTCTGGGATCCAGACCTGGCCTTTTGGGGCACTTGCACCTAGCAGAGTGTCCAGCTTCCCGAGAGCCGTCGCCAGAATTTTGGACCCTAGAGGTGGTCTCTGTCGGTCCCGAGACATTGCCTCTGGATTTGGTGCCCAGGGTGAATTGGAGGTCCTGAGCGCAGGTCTGGGGCGAAGGCGCCCGGCGCCACGTCAAGAATTCCCCAAGAGCGGCCGCTTGCGATTTCGCACCACACATGGGGTCGGTGATCGGTACCACCAGCACCGGCATTTCTCTGACAGCTTGGCCTCTGGGATCCAGACCTGGCCTTATGGGGCACTTGCACCTAGCAGAGTGTCCAGCTTCCCGAGAGCCGTCGCCAGAATTTTGGACCCTAGAGGTGGTCTCTGTCGGTCCCGAGACATTGCCTCTGGATTTGGTGCCCAGGGTGAATTGGAGGTCCTGAGCACAGACCCGGGGTGAAGGCGCCCGGCGCCACGTCAAAAATTCCCCAAGAGCGGCGGCTTGCGATTTCGCACCACACATGGGGTCGGTGATCGGGACCACCAGCACCGGCATTTCTCTGACAGCTTGGCCTCTGAGGTCCAGACCTGGCCTTTTGGGGCACTTGCACCTAGCAGAGTGTCCAGCTTCCCGAGAGCCGTCGCCAGAATTTTGGACCCTAGAGGTGGTCTCTGTCGGTCCCGAAACATTGCCTCTGGATTTGGTGCCCAGGGTGAACCTTTCTGCCCTGAGCGCAGGTCTGGGGCGAAGGCGCCCGGCGCCACGTCAAGAATTCCCCAAGAGCGGCCGCTTGCGATTTCGCACCACACATGGGGTCGGTGATCGGGACCACCAGCACCGGCATTTCACTGACAGCTTGGCCTCTGGGATCCAGACCTGGCCTTTTGGGGCACTTGCACCTAGCAGAGTGTCCAGCTTCCCGAGAGCCGTCGCCAGAATTTTGGACCCTAGAGGTGGTCTCTGTCGGTCCCGAGACATTGCCTCTGGATTTGGTGCCCAGGGTGAATTGGAGGTCCTGAGCACAGACCCGGGGCGAAGGCGCCCGGCGCCACGTCAAAAATTCCCCAAGAGCGGCGGCTTGCGATTTCGCACCACACATGGGGTCGGTGATCGGGACCACCAGCACCGGCATTTCTCTGACAGCTTGGCCTCTGAGGTCCAGACCTGGCCTTTTGGGGCACTTGCACCTAGCAGAGTGTCCAGCTTCCCGAGAGCCGTCGCCAGAATTTTGGACCCTAGAGGTGGTCTCTGTCGGTCCCGAGACATTGCCTCTGGATTTGGTGCCCAGGGTGAACCTTTCTGCCCTGAGCGCAGGTCTGGGGCGAAGGCGCCCGGCGCCACGTCAAGAATTCCCCAAGAGCGGCCGCTTGCGATTTCGCACCACACATGGGGTCGGTGATCGGGACCACCAGCACCGGCATTTCTCTGACAGCTTGGCCTCTGGGATCCAGACCTGGCCTTTTGGGGCACTTGCACCTAGCAGAGTGTCCAGCTTCCCGAGAGCCGTCGCCAGAATTTTGGACCCTAGAGGTGGTCTCTGTCGGTCCCGAGACATTGCCTCTGGATTTGGTGCCCAGGGTGAACCTTTCTGCCCTGAGCGCAGGTCTGGGGCGAAGGCGCCCGGCGCCACGTCAAGAATTCCCCAAGAGCGGCCGCTTGCGATTTCGCACCACACATGGGGTCGGTGATCGGGACCACCAGCACCGGCATTTCACTGACAGCTTGGCCTCTGGGATCCAGACCTGGCCTTTTGGGGCACTTGCACCTAGCAGAGTGTCCAGCTTCCCGAGAGCCGTCGCCAGAATTTTGGACCCTAGAGGTGGTCTCTGTCGGTCCCGAGACATTGCCTCTGGATTTGGTGCCCAGGGTGAATTGGAGGTCCTGAGCGCAGGTCTGGGGCGAAGGCGCCCGGCGCCACGTCAAGAATTCCCCAAGAGCGGCCGCTTGCGATTTCGCACCACACATGGGGTCGGTGATCGGTACCACCAGCACCGGCATTTCTCTGACAGCTTGGCCTCTGGGATCCAGACCTGGCCTTATGGGGCACTTGCACCTAGCAGAGTGTCCAGCTTCCCGAGAGCCGTCGCCAGAATTTTGGACCCTAGAGGTGGTCTCTGTCGGTCCCGAGACATTGCCTCTGGATTTGGTGCCCAGGGTGAATTGGAGGTCCTGAGCACAGACCCGGGGTGAAGGCGCCCGGCGCCACGTCAAAAATTCCCCAAGAGCGGCGGCTTGCGATTTCGCACCACACATGGGGTCGGTGATCGGGACCACCAGCACCGGCATTTCTCTGACAGCTTGGCCTCTGAGGTCCAGACCTGGCCTTTTGGGGCACTTGCACCTAGCAGAGTGTCCAGCTTCCCGAGAGCCGTCGCCAGAATTTTGGACCCTAGAGGTGGTCTCTGTCGGTCCCGAAACATTGCCTCTGGATTTGGTGCCCAGGGTGAACCTTTCTGCCCTGAGCGCAGGTCTGGGGCGAAGGCGCCCGGCGCCACGTCAACAATTCCCCAAGAGCGGCCGCTTGCGATTTCGCACCACACATGGGGTCGGTGATCGGGACCACCAGCACCGGCATTTCACTGACAGCTTGGCCTCTGGGATCCAGACCTGGCCTTTTGGGGCACTTGCACCTAGCAGAGTGTCCAGCTTCCCGAGAGCCGTCGCCAGAATTTTGGACCCTAGAGGTGGTCTCTGTCGGTCCCGAGACATTGCCTCTGGATTTGGTGCCCAGGGTGAATTGGAGGTCCTGAGCACAGACCCGGGGCGAAGGCGCCCGGCGCCACGTCAAAAATTCCCCAAGAGCGGCGGCTTGCGATTTCGCACCACACATGGGGTCGGTGATCGGGACCACCAGCACCGGCATTTCTCTGACAGCTTGGCCTCTGAGGTCCAGACCTGGCCTTTTGGGGCACTTGCACCTAGCAGAGTGTCCAGCTTCCCGAGAGCCGTCGCCAGAATTTTGGACCCTAGAGGTGGTCTCTGTCGGTCCCGAGACATTGCCTCTGGATTTGGTGCCCAGGGTGAACCTTTCTGCCCTGAGCGCAGGTCTGGGGCGAAGGCGCCCGGCGCCACGTCAAGAATTCCCCAAGAGCGGCCGCTTGCGATTTCGCACCACACATGGGGTCGGTGATCGGGACCACCAGCACCGGCATTTCTCTGACAGCTTGGCCTCTGGGATCCAGACCTGGCCTTTTGGGGCACTTGCACCTAGCAGAGTGTCCAGCTTCCCGAGAGCCGTCGCCAGAATTTTGGACCCTAGAGGTGGTCTCTGTCGGTCCCGAGACATTGCCTCTGGATTTGGTGCCCAGGGTGAACCTTTCTGCCCTGAGCGCAGGTCTGGGGCGAAGGCGCCCGGCGCCACGTCAAGAATTCCCCAAGAGCGGCCGCTTGCGATTTCGCACCACACATGGGGTCGGTGATCGGGACCACCAGCACCGGCATTTCACTGACAGCTTGGCCTCTGGGATCCAGACCTGGCCTTTTGGGGCACTTGCACCTAGCAGAGTGTCCAGCTTCCCGAGAGCCGTCGCCAGAATTTTGGACCCTAGAGGTGGTCTCTGTCGGTCCCGAGACATTGCCTCTGGATTTGGTGCCCAGGGTGAATTGGAGGTCCTGAGCGCAGGTCTGGGGCGAAGGCGCCCGGCGCCACGTCAAGAATTCCCCAAGAGCGGCCGCTTGCGATTTCGCACCACACATGGGGTCGGTGATCGGTACCACCAGCACCGGCATTTCTCTGACAGCTTGGCCTCTGGGATCCAGACCTGGCCTTATGGGGCACTTGCACCTAGCAGAGTGTCCAGCTTCCCGAGAGCCGTCGCCAGAATTTTGGACCCTAGAGGTGGTCTCTGTTGGTCCCGAGACATTGCCTCTGGATTTGGTGCCCAGGGTGAATTGGAGGTCCTGAGCACAGACCCGGGGTGAAGGCGCCCGGCGCCACGTCAAAAATTCCCCAAGAGCGGCGGCTTGCGATTTCGCACCACACATGGGGTCGGTGATCGGGACCACCAGCACCGGCATTTCTCTGACAGCTTGGCCTCTGAGGTCCAGACCTGGCCTTTTGGGGCACTTGCACCTAGCAGAGTGTCCAGCTTCCCGAGAGCCGTCGCCAGAATTTTGGACCCTAGAGGTGGTCTCTGTCGGTCCCGAAACATTGCCTCTGGATTTGGTGCCCAGGGTGAACCTTTCTGCCCTGAGCGCAGGTCTGGGGCGAAGGCGCCCGGCGCCACGTCAAGAATTCCCCAAGAGCGGCCGCTTGCGATTTCGCACCAGACATGGGGTCGGTGATCGGGACCACCAGCACCGGCATTTCACTGACAGCTTGGCCTCTGGGATCCAGACCTGGCCTTTTGGGGCACTTGCACCTAGCAGAGTGTCCAGCTTCCCGAGAGCCGTCGCCAGAATTTTGGACCCTAGAGGTGGTCTCTGTCGGTCCCGAGACATTGCCTCTGGATTTGGTGCCCAGGGTGAATTGGAGGTCCTGAGCACAGACCCGGGGCGAAGGCGCCCGGCGCCACGTCAAAAATTCCCCAAGAGCGGCGGCTTGCGATTTCGCACCACACATGGGGTCGGTGATCGGGACCACCAGCACCGGCATTTCTCTGACAGCTTGGCCTCTGAGGTCCAGACCTGGCCTTATGGGGCACTTGCACCTAGCAGAGTGTCCAGCTTCCCGAGAGCCGTCGCCAGAATTTTGGACCCTAGAGGTGGTCTCTGTCGGTCCCGAGACATTGCCTCTGGATTTGGTGCCCAGGGTGAACCTTTCTGCCCTGAGCGCAGGTCTGGGGCGAAGGCGCCCGGCGCCACGTCAAGAATTCCCCAAGAGCGGCCGCTTGCGATTTCGCACCACACATGGGGTCGGTGATCGGGACCACCAGCACCGGCATTTCACTGACAGCTTGGCCTCTGGGATCCAGACCTGGCCTTTTGGGGCACTTGCACCTAGCAGAGTGTCCAGCTTCCCGAGAGCCGTCGCCAGAATTTTGGACCCTAGAGGTGGTCTCTGTCGGTCCCGAGACATTGCCTCTGGATTTGGTGCCCAGGGTGAATTGGAGGTCCTGAGCACAGACCCGGGGCGAAGGCGCCCGGCGCCACGTCAAAAATTCCCCAAGAGCGGCCGCTTGCGATTTCGCACCACACATGGGGTCGGTGATCGGGACCACCAGCACCGGCATTTCTCTGACAGCTTGGCCTCTGAGGTCCAGACCTGGCCTTTTGGGGCACTTGCACCTAGCAGAGTGTCCAGCTTCCCGAGAGCCGTCGCCAGAATTTTGGACCCTAGAGGTGGTCTCTGTCGGTCCCGAGACATTGCCTCTGGATTTGGTGCCCAGGGTGAACCTTTCTGCCCTGAGCGCAGGTCTGGGGCGAAGGCGCCCGGCGCCACGTCAAGAATTCCCCAAGAGCGGCCGCTTGCGATTTCGCACCACACATGGGGTCGGTGATCGGGACCACCAGCACCGGCATTTCTCTGACAGCTTGGCCTCTGGGATCCAGACCTGGCCTTTTGGGGCACTTGCACCTAGCAGAGTGTCCAGCTTCCCGAGAGCCGTCGCCAGAATTTTGGACCCTAGAGGTGGTCTCTGTCGGTCCCGAGACATTGCCTCTGGATTTGGTGCCCAGGGTGAACCTTTCTGCCCTGAGCGCAGGTCTGGGGCGAAGGCGCCCGGCGCCACGTCAAGAATTCCCCAAGAGCGGCCGCTTGCGATTTCGCACCACACATGGGGTCGGTGATCGGGACCACCAGCACCGGCATTTCACTGACAGCTTGGCCTCTGGGATCCAGACCTGGCCTTTTGGGGCACTTGCACCTAGCAGAGTGTCCAGCTTCCCGAGAGCCGTCGCCAGAATTTTGGACCCTAGAGGTGGTCTCTGTCGGTCCCGAGACATTGCCTCTGGATTTGGTGCCCAGGGTGAATTGGAGGTCCTGAGCACAGACCCGGGGCGAAGGCGCCCGGCGGCACGTCAAGAATTCCCCAAGAGCGGCCGCTTGCGATTTCGCACCACACATGGGGTCGGTGATCGGGACCACCAGCACCGGCATTTCACTGACAGCTTGGCCTCTGGGATCCAGACCTGGCCTTTTGGGGCACTTGCACCTAGCAGAGTGTCCAGCTTCCCGAGAGCCGTCGCCAGAATTTTGGACCCTAGAGGTGGTCTCTGTCGGTCCCGAGACATTGCCTCTGGATTTGGTGCCCAGGGTGAACCTTTCTGCCCTGAGCGCAGGTCTGGGGCGAAGGCGCCCGGCGCCACGTCAAGAATTCCCCAAGAGCGGCCGCTTGCGATTTCGCACCACACATGGGGTCGGTGATCGGGACCACCAGCACCGGCATTTCTCTGACAGCTTGGCCTCTGGGATCCAGACCTGGCCTTTTGGGGCACTTGCACCTAGCAGAGTGTCCAGCTTCCCGAGAGCCGTCGCCAGAATTTTGGACCCTAGAGGTGGTCTCTGTCGGTCCCGAGACATTGCCTCTGGATTTGGTGCCCAGGGTGAACCTTTCTGCCCTGAGCGCAGGTCTGGGGCGAAGGCGCCCGGCGCCACGTCAAGAATTCCCCAAGAGCGGCCGCTTGCGATTTCGCACCACACATGGGGTCGGTGATCGGGACCACCAGCACCGGCATTTCACTGACAGCTTGGCCTCTGGGATCCAGACCTGGCCTTTTGGGGCACTTGCACCTAGCAGAGTGTCCAGCTTCCCGAGAGCCGTCGCCAGAATTTTGGACCCTAGAGGTGGTCTCTGTCGGTCCCGAGACATTGCCTCTGGATTTGGTGCCCAGGGTGAATTGGAGGTCCTGAGCACAGACCCGGGGCGAAGGCGCCCGGCGCCACGTCAAAAATTCCCCAAGAGCGGCCGCTTGCGATTTCGCACCACACATGGGGTCGGTGATCGGGACCACCAGCACCGGCATTTCTCTGACAGCTTGGCCTCTGAGGTCCAGACCTGGCCTTTTGGGGCACTTGCACCTAGCAGAGTGTCCAGCTTCCCGAGAGCCGTCGCCAGAATTTTGGACCCTAGAGGTGGTCTCTGTCGGTCCCGAGACATTGCCTCTGGATTTGGTGCCCAGGGTGAACCTTTCTGCCCTGAGCGCAGGTCTGGGGCGAAGGCGCCCGGCGCCACGTCAAGAATTCCCCAAGAGCGGCCGCTTGCGATTTCGCACCACACATGGGGTCGGTGATCGGGACCACCAGCACCGGCATTTCTCTGACAGCTTGGCCTCTGGGATCCAGACCTGGCCTTTTGGGGCACTTGCACCTAGCAGAGTGTCCAGCTTCCCGAGAGCCGTCGCCAGAATTTTGGACCCTAGAGGTGGTCTCTGTCGGTCCCGAGACATTGCCTCTGGATTTGGTGCCCAGGGTGAACCTTTCTGCCCTGAGCGCAGGTCTGGGGCGAAGGCGCCCGGCGCCACGTCAAGAATTCCCCAAGAGCGGCCGCTTGCGATTTCGCACCACACATGGGGTCGGTGATCGGGACCACCAGCACCGGCATTTCACTGACAGCTTGGCCTCTGGGATCCAGACCTGGCCTTTTGGGGCACTTGCACCTAGCAGAGTGTCCAGCTTCCCGAGAGCCGTCGCCAGAATTTTGGACCCTAGAGGTGGTCTCTGTCGGTCCCGAGACATTGCCTCTGGATTTGGTGCCCAGGGTGAATTGGAGGTCCTGAGCGCAGGTCTGGGGCGAAGGCGCCCGGCGCCACGTCAAGAATTCCCCAAGAGCGGCCGCTTGCGATTTCGCACCACACATGGGGTCGGTGATCGGTACCACCAGCACCGGCATTTCTCTGACAGCTTGGCCTCTGGGATCCAGACCTGACCTTATGGGGCACTTGCACCTAGCAGAGTGTCCAGCTTCCCGAGAGCCGTCGCCAGAATTTTGGACCCTAGAGGTGGTCTCTGTCGGTCCCGAGACATTGCCTCTGGATTTGGTGCCCAGGGTGAATTGGAGGTCCTGAGCACAGACCCGGGGTGAAGGCGCCCGGCGCCACGTCAAAAATTCCCCAAGAGCGGCGGCTTGCGATTTCGCACCACACATGGGGTCGGTGATCGGGACCACCAGCACCGGCATTTCTCTGACAGCTTGGCCTCTGAGGTCCAGACCTGGCCTTTTGGGGCACTTGCACCTAGCAGAGTGTCCAGCTTCCCGAGAGCCGTCGCCAGAATTTTGGACCCTAGAGGTGGTCTCTGTCGGTCCCGAAACATTGCCTCTGGATTTGGTGCCCAGGGTGAACCTTTCTGCCCTGAGCGCAGGTCTGGGGCGAAGGCGCCCGGCGCCACGTCAAGAATTCCCCAAGAGCGGCCGCTTGCGATTTCGCACCACACATGGGGTCGGTGATCGGGACCACCAGCACCGGCATTTCACTGACAGCTTGGCCTCTGGGATCCAGACCTGGCCTTTTGGGGCACTTGCACCTAGCAGAGTGTCCAGCTTCCCGAGAGCCGTCGCCAGAATTTTGGACCCTAGAGGTGGTCTCTGTCGGTCCCGAGACATTGCCTCTGGATTTGGTGCCCAGGGTGAATTGGAGGTCCTGAGCACAGACCCGGGGTGAAGGCGCCCGGCGCCACGTCAAAAATTCCCCAAGAGCGGCGGCTTGCGATTTCGCACCACACATGGGGTCGGTGATCGGGACCACCAGCACCGGCATTTCTCTGACAGCTTGGCCTCTGAGGTCCAGACCTGGCCTTATGGGGCACTTGCACCTAGCAGAGTGTCCAGCTTCCCGAGAGCCGTCGCCAGAATTTTGGACCCTAGAGGTGGTCTCTGTCGGTCCCGAGACATTGCCTCTGGATTTGGTGCCCAGGGTGAACCTTTCTGCCCTGAGCGCAGGTCTGGGGCGAAGGCGCCCGGCGCCACGTCAAGAATTCCCCAAGAGCGGCCGCTTGCGATTTCGCACCACACATGGGGTCGGTGATCGGGACCACCAGCACCGGCATTTCACTGACAGCTTGGCCTCTGGGATCCAGACCTGGCCTTTTGGGGCACTTGCACCTAGCAGAGTGTCCAGCTTCCCGAGAGCCGTCGCCAGAATTTTGGACCCTAGAGGTGGTCTCTGTCGGTCCCGAGACATTGCCTCTGGATTTGGTGCCCAGGGTGAACCTTTCTGCCCTGAGCGCAGGTCTGGGGCGAAGGCGCCCGGCGCCACGTCAAGAATTCCCCAAGAGCGGCCGCTTGCGATTTCGCACCACACATGGGGTCGGTGATCGGGACCACCAGCACCGGCATTTCTCTGACAGCTTGGCCTCTGGGATCCAGACCTGGCCTTTTGGGGCACTTGCACCTAGCAGAGTGTCCAGCTTCCCGAGAGCCGTCGCCAGAATTTTGGACCCTAGAGGTGGTCTCTGTCGGTCCCGAGACATTGCCTCTGGATTTGGTGCCCAGGGTGAACCTTTCTGCCCTGAGCACAGACCCGGGACGAAGGCGCCCGGCGCCACGTCAAGAATTCCCCAAGAGCGGCCGCTTGCGATTTCGCACCACACATGGGGTCGGTGATCGGGACCACCAGCACCGGCATTTCTCTGACAGCTTGGCCTCTGGGATCCAGACCTGGCCTTTTGGGGCACTTGCACCTAGCAGAGTGTCCAGCTTCCCGAGAGCCGTCGCCAGAATTTTGGACCCTAGAGGTGGTCTCTGTCGGTCCCGAGACATTGCCTCTGGATTTGGTGCCCAGGGTGAATTGGAGGTCCTGAGCACAGACCCGGGGCGAAGGCGCCCGGCGCCACGTCAAAAATTCCCCAAGAGCGGCCGCTTGCGATTTCGCACCACACATGGGGTCGGTGATCGGGACCACCAGCACCGGCATTTCTCTGACAGCTTGGCCTCTGAGGTCCAGACCTGGCCTTTTGGGGCACTTGCACCTAGCAGAGTGTCCAGCTTCCCGAGAGCCGTCGCCAGAATTTTGGACCCTAGAGGTGGTCTCTGTCGGTCCCGAGACATTGCCTCTGGATTTGGTGCCCAGGGTGAACCTTTCTGCCCTGAGCGCAGGTCTGGGGCGAAGGCGCCCGGCGCCACGTCAAGAATTCCCCAAGAGCGGCCGCTTGCGATTTCGCACCACACATGGGGTCGGTGATCGGGACCACCAGCACCGGCATTTCTCTGACAGCTTGGCCTCTGGGATCCAGACCTGGCCTTTTGGGGCACTTGCACCTAGCAGAGTGTCCAGCTTCCCGAGAGCCGTCGCCAGAATTTTGGACCCTAGAGGTGGTCTCTGTCGGTCCCGAGACATTGCCTCTGGATTTGGTGCCCAGGGTGAACCTTTCTGCCCTGAGCGCAGGTCTGGGGCGAAGGCGCCCGGCGCCACGTCAAGAATTCCCCAAGAGCGGCCGCTTGCGATTTCGCACCACACATGGGGTCGGTGATCGGGACCACCAGCACCGGCATTTCTCTGACAGCTTGGCCTCTGGGATCCAGACCTGGCCTTTTGGGGCACTTGCACCTAGCAGAGTGTCCAGCTTCCCGAGAGCCGTCGCCAGAATTTTGGACCCTAGAGGTGGTCTCTGTCGGTCCCGAGACATTGCCTCTGGATTTGGTGCCCAGGGTGAACCTTTCTGCCCTGAGCGCAGGTCTGGGGCGAAGGCGCCCGGCGCCACGTCAAGAATTCCCCAAGAGCGGCCGCTTGCGATTTCGCACCACACATGGGGTCGGTGATCGGGACCACCAGCACCGGCATTTCACTGACAGCTTGGCCTCTGGGATCCAGACCTGGCCTTTTGGGGCACTTGCACCTAGCAGAGTGTCCAGCTTCCCGAGAGCCGTCGCCAGAATTTTGGACCCTAGAGGTGGTCTCTGTCGGTCCCGAGACATTGCCTCTGGATTTGGTGCCCAGGGTGAATTGGAGGTCCTGAGCACAGACCCGGGGCGAAGGCGCCCGGCGCCACGTCAAAAATTCCCCAAGAGCGGCCGCTTGCGATTTCGCACCACACATGGGGTCGGTGATCGGGACCACCAGCACCGGCATTTCTCTGACAGCTTGGCCTCTGAGGTCCAGACCTGGCCTTTTGGGGCACTTGCACCTAGCAGAGTGTCCAGCTTCCCGAGAGCCGTCGCCAGAATTTTGGACCCTAGAGGTGGTCTCTGTCGGTCCCGAGACATTGCCTCTGGATTTGGTGCCCAGGGTGAACCTTTCTGCCCTGAGCGCAGGTCTGGGGCGAAGGCGCCCGGCGCCACGTCAAGAATTCCCCAAGAGCGGCCGCTTGCGATTTCGCACCACACATGGGGTCGGTGATCGGGACCACCAGCACCGGCATTTCTCTGACAGCTTGGCCTCTGGGATCCAGACCTGGCCTTTTGGGGCACTTGCACCTAGCAGAGTGTCCAGCTTCCCGAGAGCCGTCGCCAGAATTTTGGACCCTAGAGGTGGTCTCTGTCGGTCCCGAGACATTGCCTCTGGATTTGGTGCCCAGGGTGAACCTTTCTGCCCTGAGCGCAGGTCTGGGGCGAAGGCGCCCGGCGCCACGTCAAGAATTCCCCAAGAGCGGCCGCTTGCGATTTCGCACCACACATGGGGTCGGTGATCGGGACCACCAGCACCGGCATTTCACTGACAGCTTGGCCTCTGGGATCCAGACCTGGCCTTTTGGGGCACTTGCACCTAGCAGAGTGTCCAGCTTCCCGAGAGCCGTCGCCAGAATTTTGGACCCTAGAGGTGGTCTCTGTCGGTCCCGAGACATTGCCTCTGGATTTGGTGCCCAGGGTGAATTGGAGGTCCTGAGCACAGACCCCGGGGCGAAGGCGCCCGGCGCCACGTCAAAAATTCCCCAAGAGCGGCCGCTTGCGATTTCGCACCACACATGGGGTCGGTGATCGGGACCACCAGCACCGGCATTTCTCTGACAGCTTGGCCTCTGAGGTCCAGACCTGGCCTTTTGGGGCACTTGCACCTAGCAGAGTGTCCAGCTTCCCGAGAGCCGTCGCCAGAATTTTGGACCCTAGAGGTGGTCTCTGTCGGTCCCGAGACATTGCCTCTGGATTTGGTGCCCAGGGTGAACCTTTCTGCCCTGAGCGCAGGTCTGGGGCGAAGGCGCCCGGCGCCACGTCAAGAATTCCCCAAGAGCGGCCGCTTGCGATTTCGCACCACACATGGGGTCGGTGATCGGGACCACCAGCACCGGCATTTCTCTGACAGCTTGGCCTCTGGGATCCAGACCTGGCCTTTTGGGGCACTTGCACCTAGAGAGTGTCCAGCTTCCCG
>NW_028289854.1:0-74791 GCF_059628265.1 Tinamus guttatus | reverse complement strand
TCATCTTTTTCTCTAATAGGTAGTTATCAAGCAAAAACATGAGGAAGAGCGTGAGGAAATATTTTTCTCTTCTTTTTGGAGAAGAAATGCAAATGTATCATCCATGGCACGGCGCTCTCATCCCAGCAGGCTTAACGGGATGACTCATCAAAGCCCTATGCTTGTCTTCTGGATCTTCAAGGTGTATCAACAGTGCTTTATTGATCCACAGTCATGGAAGGTAAAGAAAGTGAAGAGTCTGAGATCTATACTCATGCAATATGCCTGACTTCAGTAATTCTGCCATTAAGCTACTGGGCTGACAAAATGGAAAAGCCAGGTGTATGAGATTACATTTCCTATCCTTACAATGATAGGACTGTCCTGTACAAATACAGATACTTTAATCTAGTCAAGAACAGAAAGATCAGTAGCTGAAAGTTAAGCAAGAAAAAAGTTCAGTTAGTAGTACATACATTTTTTTAAAATAGTGAAGTTGAGTAAAACCAGTGAATACTGGGAAAGCTATGTTCCCTTGGCTTGAAATTTCCTTACTAGAATGGGATGCCTTGCTTGAAAATGATGCTTATCAGACACAGAGCTAAGACATCATAAGATTAAGAGAGATTGTACCGCCCATGTGCTACACAAGGGGAGAAATAGTGGCCCAGTGTCCCATTACCACAAGCCACAAAGCAGGAGCTAAAACACCTGCTGCTCCCAAGCAAAAGGGTAGAGGTGACACCAGCCAAGTCCCTCCACCAAAACATGCAGGAGGTCCTTCTGTCTTACATCCCACCAGGAGCTGACCTTGGAAGCTTGACATTTTTAGTGAGGAAAGGGAGGCAAAAATCACCACCTCTGCCAAGGAAGCCTTTATCCTCCCCATGTGCACCAGCTGGGAAAATGCATGTTCCTTCATCACGTAATGTGGTTAAAATCACATGTTTCAAGTACTCATCCTTCTCTCTTGCCATGTTGGTGGGGGCAGCGCCTGCCTGAGGAGAGTTAACGGTGCTTTCACTTAATGAATTTACACTGGGGACGTGCTGGATGGCAACAGAGGTGCTATGATAACAGGAAAAGAACCACAAAAGGAAAGGCTAAAAAACTCCAAGCTTCATTGTTTTGTCTCCATTCCTACCCCATAACAGCTTCAGAAGGAAAAAAAAAAAAAAAAAAACCCTTTTTGGGGAGCTGCCATGCAATTTTGCAATTTTCTCCATTGATTGCCTCTGTCTCATACCACTTCCCTTCCCTGTTTCTCCTCGTCTTTGCCTTCCTCCTGCTCTCCATCCCCCTTCCTCTCTGCCTACGTCCAACCTGCACAGCCACAGTGGCCTGGTCATAGCCTGAAGGGATTGCCTTGTTCCTTTAGTGACATCGTGCTCGCTTTCCCTTATCTGTCCTCAATAGGGCCATGTGTTTTGTCTCTACTTCCCCTCCTTATAGATGTGTGGTTGAGGGCAATGAGAGACATGGGGTCCCTGTAAGTGACTTATGATAATTGCAGCCCAGCAACTGCTCTGAAAATCTAAATTCCTCCCTGACATTTCCAGTCTAAAGCTCTCACTGACTCAGCTGCTGCTTGTGATATTTAAACAAGGATTATCTCCTTTTTTATTCTTTTCTTTTTGATCATGGCATAGCAGGAGGTTAGTTTAACACTTTCCTACAGTTTGTTTGGCTGCTACAGACCCAGCTGTCTTCAGGACTGTAAGCAAATCTCTACTTCCCGAGTCACTCATCTTACGTGACTGGGATGCAAGAAAGTTCCCTTGATAAGAAAAACAAGGATCTTTCCTTGGATTGTCATCTTTTCCAAATTTTCCTTTGGCATTAAGTAAATTGCATTGGGAAATTCATTGTCCTGGGAATAAAAGAACATACCACATTGGCTTTAGCACTACCATCTCATTGGCTTTAGCACTATTGCATGAACCATATCCACCTCATTTATTCTATCTTACAGTAGTTTTCTATATGTTAAAACAGATTTTTTTTTTGTAGGGACTGCAAAAAGCATCTATCCTCCAAAAAAAATTTTAAAGAAAGCTCAAAGCACTTTTGATTTTTGAGACACAGAAGAGTATCAGGATTGGGAGAGAATATGTGCTAAGCTAAGCTATAACATGGTCCTTGAGACTGTTCTGTAAGTCTGGCAGATGTCATTCTCACTCTATCTCAAAATGTTTCCTACTTCTCACTAGGTGAGCAAAACTAAAGGAAAGAAACGGACAGTTAAGAAAACTAGGATAGAAAGAGCTACAGAAAGCCTGGGGACATGCCTGCAGAAAGACAGAAGAAGGGGAGTTGCTATCTGGTCAGAAAAGCAACCTCTGAGGCCAACAGAAGTGCTAATGGGCAGAAAAAGAACCAAAAAACAGATAAAACTGATAAGCTGACCAAGACGAGCATATTGAGAACACTTGAAAATTAAAGGAGCTGAACCTCTGAAATATGCCATTTCTGGCTGTCCACAAGTAGAACACTGCCTACATTATACACCCATGCCCATGTGGTAATCCAGGACCTGAGCATCTCCATGACATTTCTTCTTTCCTGTGTTTATCTCTTCTACCTAGCTACTATGTTTATCTTTCTAAAATCTTAGAAAGCCTCTCGAGACATGGCTAGCAAGTGGCTGACAGACCTGGGGCTACCATCCAGCTGTTTTGTTTTCCGGACTACTTTGTATTTGCTTTCGGGTTTCAAGTTTGGCATACCCTGTCACATTTGACCAAACACTGTAGGCTCATATTCAGACATCTTCACGGAGAGAGGGGTGCTCTGTTTCCCAGGAAGCTCCAGCTGCCTCTTTTGACATATTTGACCACTTTGGCACTGTTTCACCTCCCTTTCTTTAATGCAGTCTCTGGTCAACTGGCTGCTCGCAGTCTTTAGGCTTTCTGAGCAGGTAGTTGAAGGAGGCAGCTGCTTCCTCGCGAGTGCTCAGAAGTGGAAGCGGGATCAATGGGTCTGATAACCTGTCATTCGGATGTGCGCTGAGCAGACACCTTCTCTGTGTGCCACGTCATCCCTTCATTAGTGAGCTGTTTATTCCTGAAATTGGCTGAGAAATTGCCTCACACAGCAGAGGACCTGGTAGGGGAAGCCAAGGGGGGATGTCTCCCTGACGGGACCATGCTCCAATCACAGCACTTCCCACAGCACCAGCATCTAAGCCTGGTGCTTGGGTTTTTGCAGATGACTGAGCAAAATCTGACCATTTCTCTTAGATTTGCAAAAAGATGGAGGGATGAGGAGGTGAAAAGGGCACTTCTCCCTTGCCCCTGTGGAGATTCAGGCAGGGTCAGACCAGAGAGCTTTAAGCACTGCACGTACGTTTGCAAACACTGAGAAGGAGGACACAGGGCTTTGGGCTGATGGCAGAGGACCCCATGTACAGGAGCGCGTCCGTACAAGAGCGGGGCTCTGCCTTCAGGCTCGTGCACACACATCAGCTAGCACTGATGCTGGCAGCAGGAGCTGGCGGGGGCACCGGCATCTCATTGCAGTGCCTATCACACTGCCACAGTCGGGGAAAGCAAACACTTCCTAAACGGAGAGGCTCCCTCTCCTCCGGCGATAAGCAGCACGGGGTAGGGGCAGAGACAGCTGCCTGTTGTTCGCTGCCCCCCATGACGCAGGCCTATTTTTCAGGCCTGGCAATGAGTGGAGAAGGCCTCCATTAAACCCCTGTTTGATCAGAGCCCCTGCTGTTTGGACTGCATCCCTGCTCAGGCGCAAACAGAGCTGCCAGGGAGGCTGGCACCTTCAGTCACATTCAGCGAGCAAGCAGTGAAGAGCTGACATGCCCCCACTGCACTTCTTGGGCCACCAGCCCTCCAGTGCCACCCTTCATTCCTTGCCACTCAGAGTTTTGATTGTGGAGAATAAAATCCCGAGAGTATGATGGTGTCTTCTGGCATAACCAAGCAGAGCACACAGCTAGGTATGCCCATGCTTTGTCCCTGAGCAAAGCCTCATCTCCCATTGCTGCACAGAGAACAAATTACCTGTGTCAGGCAGACACCAACATACAGCTGAAGAAGCATGGCATACAAACTGAACAAGATCTCATCTAGCTCAGGTCCTGAGATAGAAGAGACTCCTTACTCCTGACACATTCTTCCTCCACTCCTTCCTTTCTCTAACATCTCCCCCTCATCCACATCTATTTGAGAAAGCTTCTGTAAAGGCATCTCTCCCAGCATGTTCTGTGCTGATCAGGTGACATCATATCTTGATTTCTTCCAACAGCGAAGTCCCTACACTGAGACTTAACCCCAAAGCACCTTGTGAATGACTCTCATTGGTCTCCTTTTAGGCATTGGTCATCTCCATAAGGCCAAGATGAGCAGAGGGACTCCTCACACCCAAGAAGACACAGAAAATCAGACTTGCCACTGATGTTAGTCCCTATTCCACAAACTCCCACACATACTGTGCCAGATCTTGTAGCTATTGGGGAAAAAAAACATCACCTTGAAAAAATCAGATGAAAAAGTTCTCCAAAATGAAGAAAAAAAAAAGAAAAAAGAAGGAAAAAAATCTCTCTCGCTCCAATTGTTAACTTGTCAATATACTTTTCAGCTTGCTGAGACAAATTGTATATAAAGACCACTTTCTGCTGTTATCAATAATATGATGCCTCCCCTTCTTTTAATTGCTGTTATGTGCTTGAACGTTTACTCTATCAACAGCATGGCTCCTTGCTAAGGGTCATAATTCTGTCCTCTCTGTCATCTGTGCAGATAGGACTACTTTTCCTGTCATGCTCAAGACATGCATGTCTAGAAGAGCTCAAAAACAACCCAGTGGGGAGCAGAGAAGTAATCAGTCCTTCGGAGCTCTCGCATCAGATGCTCAGGTCTCTGATGTCTGCAGGGCAGCGAGATGCTGGGACAAAGCTGTGGTAGGGCTGAATGAGCTTGGGGACAAGTGACTGGGGTCAAGAGTGACTCAGCACGGCCAGGGCCCTGCTCTGAGTCATTCCCCAGGAGCTGCTCCCCTGCTTTCTCTTGCCACCCTTGATGGAGGCAGCCAGGGAGAAATGGCCTCACTAGACTGATGCATCTCTTGCAAAGGCTATCTGCCCACATATTGCCTCTCCAGAAGATGGCTGATAATTTTCAAGGCCTTAGAACTGGAAAATGCTTTCAAAGTTAGCTTCATCAGAGGCCAAGCATGTCTCTATGATCTTAAAGCGGTGCAATATTGGCTGCTGCTGAAGTTCAACCCTGCATCTTTAAAGCTTTTTTCTTTCTTAGACCTGCCTTGTTAGAGAGCTCCCTCCTGATCCTCTCCCATTCAAACCTTTCACACTAGCTTTGATCACAAATCTCACAGTAGTAAGTGATAAATCAGTCCTGAGGCTTTCATCCTTGCTAGCATGACCAGAAAAGCACATCCTCTTCTTGCACAGTCCACAGATACGCTGAAGCTGTATTTTTTCCCTGAATGCGTTACTGTAAAAAAACACCATTCTCACGTTGCCTGAGAAGTGGTATGCTGGAGATGTCTGTGAGTGTGTCTTGAACCTCAAATGTCCTTCCAATGGCTAGCCAGCCTTATAATAGTGGCTAATAGTTAGTCCAGAAACCTATGGTGGCTATTCTATGCAAACTAGATTTACTATTGTCATCTCCACAGTGCCAATGATGTCAAATTGACCACACTGGTCAATGATATCAAAACTCTCTGCCAGTCTGAAAGAAGTAATCAGAGATACATCAGGGAACAAGAGAAAGCCAAGCCATCTTCTCTGTTCCATTCTCCATCTCCATGATTCATTCTCCACAAAGGGAACTCATCATAGCTGTGCAGCTTGTGTAAGTCTCTCCTACTCCTTTTGGCCTCCCCAAAGCTCAGACATGGGCACTGGTGATCAGACAGGGTCTGACCAGGAGGCAGGAAACCAGAGCTGCTCCCACAGATCCACGCAGCATTGAAGCTCTGCCTGTTTGGGCCATGAGAAGAGCAAAAGCCGAGCAGAGTACTCAGCATCTCTCAGATATGCTGCTCTCTCAGTGGAATTTAGCACGTTACCTCCTTCTCTTCCGCTTTCCATGAGCAGTCAGCTAAATCATCTGTCCATAGGGAAGTGGTTTCCTGAAAGAATAGGGGCTTGGACCAGCTCTATTTCTTTCAGTAATCACTCATTTATTTTAATGGGTGGAGATGGGCATGAGGGAGCCTGAAATCTCATTCCCCCACTGAATTTCCAGGAAGACAAGCGTGCTGATTCAAGCTGGATGCTGAGCTTCAGCCCGCAGAGGCCTCCTGCCCCTTGTCTACTTGTGACAACCTGTTCTCTCTCTCTCTCTATTTTTCCATTTCATTTGGGTCCTGCCTTGCCTGAGGGTAACTGTCGATAATCTCTGTGGGTGATCATCTGCCTTGCCAGCAGCCCCACCTGCGGTCCTGGGACATGTCATGGCAGGTGACAGGGAACAGCTCCAAAGCCAAATGTTGCTAGGAACATGAGGGAGACAGAGGATGAGCAGGAAGAATAAATGTCCCCCTGACTTGATGCCAACAGCCCAATGACCAACAAGCAGGGCACAGCTGCTACTTCCGTGGCAGACAGCTGAACTGGTAGGTCCTCTTCTGAGCCATCAGCAGCTTGGGGAGAAGAGATGCACCAAGGAGAAGACAGCAATTGCTTCTCCACAGGTGGATACTGACCCTTCCAGCTGTTGATAATCTCTGTGTCACCTCCATGCTCCTATCTAACACAGGAGATGTAAGTGTAGAGTGCCTGATTGGTTTTTAAAGGCCCTGGCTTCACTCTCCTGCAGTACACAAGAGTTGTGCCCGCCCAGCTCATTGAAATCTAGACTAGCCAAAGTGGTTACGTTTAGACATCTGTGCGTACCGAAGTGGCTGATGTGGGAGTCTGGTTTTCAGAAAAGCTGGACCCTTACATAATGGCTTAGAAAAATTAACTACTTGCTTTTCAATTCCTGCACTAGGAATGCTTCTAAAAGACTATAAAACTCTTATTCTCCTCATATTTGGGGGGCACAGGGAAATTTCCCTTCACTGAGTTTCTTTTCACCCTTCCTAAATAGCAGCCTTCTGAAGCGGATCAGGGATGCAGTGGTATTTTGTAGCCTTTTATTAGGTATCAGTCCACTCTGGAAAGCTGAAGAGGGCTCATCTGCCAAGAGTGGCAGGGAAGAAAGTGTAATTGAGGGTTCAGACAGCACTTCACTGCGTGAGGCACCTGCCGCCAGAATCAGGCAGGTCTATCGATTGCCTTCTCAAGTGGTCTGCCTCTCCCATTAGCCCCTTCCTGGGTGACGCACGTGGGGTATTGAAGAAGTATAGATTTTTGGTGGCACTTTGCAGTAACACTGGAGACTTCTGGAACTGGGAGATTCAGGACAAGAGCAGGATGTGAGTCTTTTATGGGAAAAAAAGCCAGTGTCAGTGCCATGGCATGAGGGCACGTCCACATCGTACAGTCACCTTGCGGGGAGCAGCCTTGTCTGGACTAGCCTGGGGCAGGCCCAGCTGTTCTGCAGCACATCCCCATCAGCCTCTGCTTCTCTCCATGTGCCCACGTGCCCCTGGGAGCATGTCCCTCATGTCTCTGCAGCGAGACTCTCCTCGTTGCCTCCAGTAGAAGAGCTTTTCCGCGGAATTGTAGGAAAATCAAGTCAGTTCAAAGTTATTTGGCGTCTTAGCCAAAGGTCTGAAAGGAAATGATGGCTTAAGCAAAGGCTGTTAAATTTTCCAGGAGCAGTGAGTCCTGGCAGAGTTCCCTAGTTCTCTGTATGTAACACATTAAGCTCAGCCCACCTAATGTGTGTTTGAAGGTGGAAAAAGGATTAGTTAGATGACCCTGACAAGATAAGGATGACCTGTCAGTGTCTGAGGATATCAGGAGGCATATGGCTGTGTGGCTGGATAACCAGCTGATCAGGAAACTTCCTAGCAAGATGCACAAAAAGGCAAAGGAGCCCTCAGTGAGAGCTGGAAGGGGCCAAATATTGTCTGACCCCCCCCCCCCCCAGAAAAATTAAGAAGAGAATAAAGCTATGGGATATACTGCAAAAGGACAGCCCCAGAGGCTTTCTATGTCAAAGAACGTCTCTGACATAGAAACTCCCAGAACAGTATTTTCCCTGCAGCCTCGAGCGCTTAAGGTTCAGCTGTTGGCCTGGAGCAGTGGGAGCAGGACTGCATGCCTGGCGCTTGTACAGCGGCAGCAGTGCAAGCAGCAGCTCACAAGAGGGCACTGCACGGCCAGCGTTGCGCCCGTCTGCACTGCAACGAAAGCTGAGGATGGTTTGGGATGTCAGAAAGACAGCCCGCACCAGTTGCCTACACAGGCTTCCCACTGCCAACCTGTTTGGGCTCCCCCGGCACACAGTTCATAGCACCTCTCCAAAGCAGGGGGATGTAAACTACCCGAATGTACCCAACTGTCTTTCATCCTTTAATGCTGGTGCTCAATAGTGTCATGGGTCTACAGTTCCCCTTCCCAAGGAGGACAGTGAGGAGGAGAGGCCACAGAGCGCTTCATGGCTCACTAGAAGATATCACGTACTTCATGGCTTGTATTTAAGATGCCAGTTTTCCTCTTCGAATTGACATGGTGAAAACAACTGAGCACCCCCTTGACACTCGCAGAATGATTTTCCTAGGGAGATTCTCTCTCATGCAAGGAATGAGTTTCTCCCTTGGACAGTGGCAGACCTCTAGCGTGTGGTATAAAGCACCAGTAGTCCCACAGCAGTCTCTGGCGCTCCACAGTGCTCTCCAGCCTTACTACAACGGCCTTAGGTTCTCTGGACATGTTTGGTGTGAATTCAAGCAAAATTACTGCAGAACTCAGCCAGACGGCCACCTTTCAACCCTGCCCTCCTGCCCGGGCGTCCTGCACTCGCACTGGGCCCCATTTGTCTCCAGGGATTGACTGGGGCGCCAGGGAAAGACGTTTAGGAAGGCGGCCGAGCTGGAGATTTATCACGGGTCCATTGTCAGGGTCTTTCACTCCTCTCCGCCCCGTGCCCCCCGTGACCCCTAAATTAGCTCTACAGAGGGAGATGTGCCTTTCAGCGCTCAAAGGGGCCTGTCGGAGGAGGTGGGAGCGTGACACTCAGCAGATGGTCCCTCAGCAGGGAGCTGGCGCTAGGCCCGGCCCCGCTGCTCACCCCTTTGGAGGTGGCCTGCCTGACCCAACAGTACTTCACCTGGCGAGACGGGTCCCATCCCAGCAGGAGAAAAATGAGAGGGATCTGGGCCCACTAAAGGCGTCCAAAAGCCCTTTGCGACTCACTCTTTTACCCTTCTCACTGCTCAGCCCTCCCCTCGGCTTCCTCTTCCCTCCCGCTTCAGTGCGGTCTTGCCCCCCTCTGCTGGGGCCATGGAATATATTCGTAAAGCTGTGTTCAAAAACTGCATTTTCTCCAGATTTGCGCCACATCCAATTAGAAGAGCAAAGGCCGCATTTCCAAGTTAAGGAAGATATATATCACTGGCCTATCAGGTCTGCAGGGCAAAGCTTGTCTTATTCTAGGTGTTTATCCATCATCTTGTCTAGTACATCCCTTGAAGGTAGATTCTAGGTAGCCCCATAATGAAAGTAATAACATTAATTATTATAATTAAGAGTAAACAGGGCTTTACTTCTCTTTAGAGACAGAGGGGTAAGCGAAGTTTTCGGGCCCACAAAAGAGCACCCAGGCCATGAGACAAAGAACTAAGGAGGCAGCAGAGACCACAGAGATGTGAGGGGACATATCTCGTATGAGACTGCCCATCCACATGGAGGCAGATGCTCAAGGGTAGGAGCTACTTCAGTTCCGTTATGGGCCATAGGAAGCAGATATTCTGCACCAACAAGTTTTCTACAGTTTGAGCATCCTTCCAACGCAGCTCTGACCTTGCTCCAATGGGCATCCATCATCTCTTCACAATGACATGTGCTCATATATGACCCAATATAAATGATGAAAAGCACAGAAGGGCTTCTGCCCAATACACGCAGGCCATGTCACCCTCACTGAAATTGACTCTTTGGTAGGATTTATTTGGCATCTGCAAAGATACCAGAACCTAAGGTACCTTTCTGCCGGTACTGCAGATTGCCCAAGCAGATGCTATCAGTAACAGCCTCTTCCACATTAAAACAGTGTACTCCATCGCTGCCTGTAGGCTTTTCTGGAAGGAGTCATGCTTCCAGGTCATCTGGTACACCTTTGGGCTTCAAGAATTTCTTCTGATAATGCACAAATTGCACAAGAGCAAACCCATCTGCAAGACGAATGGGACACTGGTGACTGGTTACGTCTTCCCAGCGCTTCAAGTAACTGCCATCCAGCAAACAGAAAATACATGTTCCTGAATCTGTAAATTTATTGTAGCTCTCACTTCTACAACACCATTTGACTCCTATGCCCAGTTTCAGAGAGTTCCAGAGAAAAACAAAGATTTATAACTTGTTTTTTATTACCCTTAGCCCTAGATCTGAGCTAAATCACGAGTTGCTCCCTTGCAGTCAGTGTCCTCACCCATCCTGCTGCTTTTCCTTGTACCCAAGAGGATTTCCTTGAGGACATCCTTCTCTACCCTCAATGCTTTCCCTGCTCTTTCAAGGGGAACTTGATGCAACTAAATGCAGAAGTGTACCAGTTCCAGCTGCCTCTGAAAGGGTCTTCACCGAGTGGGCAGAATGTGTCCTTTGTAGAGGAGAAGAGAACCTCAAAATTATGCTTTTTAGCATCTAAATGGTTAAGTTTTCCATGTGCTTGGAAACAGCTTGCAGACTCGCCTGTAGAACAGCACACACAAAATACAATTAAAAGAGCAAAATGACAGCTTGATACTGGAGGGCTTCTAAACCAGAAGGAACGATTAAAAAAGACGTAGCTCCACAAGCAAGTTCCCAGAATGACTCAGAGCAAGAGCCCGATTGCTCGCAGGTGGCTCTCTCCTTCGCCCTCCCTGCTGTCCCCGCCAGCTCCGCATTCCTGGTGGCCATGTCCAAGGGACTCTCTGCTGCGGGACTCAGAGGCAGCAGCAGCAGCCGATGCCCTCCAAAATGCCATGGGCAACTGGGTGCCTGGCGGCTCCCTGGCTGTGCTCCCAAGTGACACTTGGAGAAAGTGAGAGAGGGGGAACCGTCGCCACGTGGGGCTGGGGGGCCCGTCAGCCCGCCCGGCACTAATCTGGAGGCACAGCTCGGTGCCTCAGGTGCAGGCTGCAGCCCCAGCTCTGCTTGCTCTTTGGATGGCCATGGCTCCGCACTGCCCAGCTTGCCTCGCAAAGTGCAGCAGGAGACTTTCCTTCCCGGCCTTTGCTTGTGCGAACTTGCTCTCTCTCACTGGCTTCATCCGTGGGGACCAGTGGGTCAAAGACACCTGGGGCCCACAGAGCCCAGGTTAGGTTGCAATCCCTGCTTTGACTTTGCACTCATGACCTTGACGAGCTCTTTCAAACCAGCACTCTAATGTAGGCTTTAAGACACCCTCAAATATGGGGCTCTTCTTAGGAGACACCAGTTTTCCTTTGTCTGCATCCCTTGCTCTGAGCAGCACACAGCCCCAAGCACTTCATGCCTCCTACCTGCCCTAGGTTGCTTATTTTCCTTACTTTTTTTCCCCTATAAACTGGCAGAAACATCATGTTCTTTTGTAAAGCTGTACATTTAATCTTAAGGGAGGCCTCCTCTCAGTTTCACGGAAAGGAAGCTCTGCTCCGCCAGCGCTTCTGGATCAGAGCTGGTCCTTCTTGTGGCCTGCAAGACTCACAAACTTAGGACTTGCTCTTGTCCCCAGAAGCTGTTTTTTCCCTCTTCTAGCTCACACCTAGGCAGTATGAGCCAGTTTCGCGCTATAGCAGTGCCCATGTTGCTGCACTGGCGTTTTGGACTCTGCTACTCTCAGGGCATCTTTTCCAGCACGTTTTGGAGCCCGGAGAGGATGAGGCCTTGCCTGGGGCTGGCAAGGGCAGCCGCTGGGAGCGCTTGTCCCAGCTGAGACAGAGCGAAGCCCCAGCCACGGCCGCTCCAGCGTGGGGGAATGAACAGCACGCCAGGGGCAATGTGTTTTCGACTCCGGCCGCGGGTTGCTGTGAGTAATGTGCCTCGCGCCTGTGCAGGCTCGGCATTTTGCAAAGTCTCCGCAGCAGGAAGGTGGGTTGAAGAAGCATGTTGGGTTTGGGATTTTATTGTTTGTTTTTCAGTCCACCTCCTCTTCCATATTTTGGAGAAATGGTGCCTGGTGTTTTAAAGGCAAGAGCATCCACTCCCCTTTCATAGGGGCCTGAGGTGCCCCTGCATTAACCTCGCTGGTGTGAGGAACCCCCCGGGTTTTGAAGCTGGAGAGTCATAACCTGTTTGTCCTGTTTAAGCACACAGGGCTGGGCCGGGGAGCTGACAGGCTCTGAGTAAGCTCAGCCTGCAGCTACATGGCGGCTCCGTGGCTCTGCAAGGAGCAGGAGGGGGAAAATCAGCCCTTGGAGCCTCGCATTTTTCTGCCTCTTTTTTTTTTTCCTTCTTTCTTTTTCCCTTCAGAAAATGCGCTGCAATCTTTGCTGTTGCTCCATCTGGCACCCGCCCGGGCTCGGGAGTGCATCTCTGTGATGTGCTCGGCCATGAGCATTTTTGGAGAGGGGGGTTTTTGCTGCACCCTGACAGCAAAGGCTCCCTGAGATGAAAGGTCTCCCTCCACTATCTCCACAATCTAGCTCTCTCGTCCCGAGCCGTGCGGTTGCGAATGTTTACGTGCCTCGACAGCCGGGCACCGGTGTGCCTGCCTGGGCAGGAAGCATGGGCCAGTGGTCAGGGCGCTGGCAGCACCCGCTGCATCCCGAAAATCCCACCCCAGCTCCGCATCCCGGTCACAGAGGCACCGGACGCGGTGATCTGCAGCTCAGGCTTGGAGACTCTGCGGTGTGAGTGCCCGGGGTGCAGGCATGCTGTGCATGGGGTCGCGTTTGGGGGAGGATGAAGCCTTGCTGCTTAGCTCAGAGTCGCAATCCGTGGCCATCCGCGAGGTGCCCGCACACGCAGGGCGACGCGCAAGGACTTGGCACCTCCTCAAGAAGCAGCCTGCAAGCGCTGCTGGCCCGGCAGCTGCTCGACACGTGCCTGAAGCAGCGCCAGCATCTTCGCCTTCGAGTGGCCACACAGAGAGTGCTGGGCGCCCTGGCTACCCGGCAGGAAACATCTGCAATCAGTGAATCACAAAGCGAGCCGGTCGCGTTTCATCCCTTATTTTTATGGCAAAAATAAAACGATAAGTTCACTTTGAAACCTGTTCTTGCCTTCGGTGCATAGGAACGTAAAACAAACGGGTTTATGGCCCCCCAGCCGCGCGGTATCTCCGCTCGCAGGTGGCAGCAGCAGGCTCAGCCCGATAAGGCTGCAGATAGGGAACAAAACTGCTGCGCCGAGCAAACGTGCTCATTAAGCAGGAATCTTAACCTGGTGGGGATATTTGCCTAATGCCTTCCTCCTCCCCTGCACGAGGAGGAGGAGCAGAAAGGACACCGCTGGACATGCTGCGGAGCTGGTTGCTCGCCCCGAGGGATGGCAGTGAGGCACAAGCATGCCCAAAAGGCCGTTAGCGCCTTGCAGTGAGCCAACCACCTGTACGAGGCTCGGCGAGGACTGCAGGTCTACTGAGACCACCACAAAATACCACCAGATTTAGGGTCATCTCTGCAGCCAGGGAGCAGCAACTGTCCTGGGGATGCTGGATGATGAACGTCTTAGTCACCCTGTGCCAACATTAGGAGAACAGGCCTACGACAAGCACAGCTCTGTCCCACCTTTATTTGAAGACACGCTGTTAAGCAACCACTTTTTGTTGGCCCTTTTTAGTGGTTTAGCGGTTGCATTAGGCATGTTTCACTCTTGCCTTTTCCTTTTCAGGAGGGGATAAAACTGTCACTGTGAAAGGAAATTAGTTCCTCGAACTCATTTCACTGTTTTCTGCTTTTTGGCCAAGGATTTTTATATGCCTGGATTCCAAACTTCCTTGTTCCTTATTTATTGTTAATTAAAATAATAGTAACTGCCATTTCATTGGGTGAATATCACCAGGGAGGGAGGAGAACGAGTCTCCAGGGCTGGGACTCCTGCCTGGGCCAGCTCATGCCATGGTGGTGGCCTCGGTCCCATGTCGTGCTCTCTCCTCCCATGCCTCCAACCCTCGTGAGATGGAGCAGGAGAGACACCACAGCACCCCAGGGCTCTGAGGGCTGTGCTGCCCCTCATGCACTGGGTAGGTGTTTTATGTGGTCTCAATAAAACATGACCCTAAAGAGCAGAAATGTGAATTATTTCAGCCAAGTAAAAGGCTCGAAAGGAGAGAAGCTCCAGTTCAGAGGAGGGATAAAGTTAAGAAAGTCCTCCTTGAAAGAGAACTTCTGGTAGCTACAGCAGTTTATTTGCCACCCAACAGTGGTAACACCATTGAGAAAGAAATGACAGCTGGACATTTAAAATGCATCTGTTATAGTTTGGTTTGATCATATTTTTTTTAGTTTGGCTGCAAACATCTTGGAGAACTTACCAAGAGCTAAGGACAACCCTGCCACCATGGACCTCAACACTCCTCCTTGGCCTCACTGGGAGAAGGCATCATGGGCTCCGTGCCTCTCCTCTCAGCCAAGGATCTTTCTCTCATCGTGTTTTGTCTGTCCGGTCCATTGCAATTACTTAGGGCAGAAGATAACGTGCTGTTAATATTCAAAGCATCCTGAAACAGGAGCTTATGTAGCCACGCTGCAACAAAGCGCAAAGACCGCAGATTATAGCCCAGGACACGAGGCATTGCCCAGCCCTGGGCAGCGATACGAGGCCGTAGCACAAAGGCGGCGCAATCTCAGCTGCACCCTGACCGAGCGGCCAGGGGAACCGCACACGTGGGCGCCCGGGCTCTGCTCCCACGTCTCCATGCGCCACACTGAGCTCCTGGTAGGGGTATCGCAAAGTTACAGGGCAAGGTGTCACAGCTGCAGAAAGGCTTCAGCCAAATGGTGAGGAAGGACATACAGCAACAGAGCACATGAGGCAGGGAAGGAAAGGGGGGTGATGCGGCCTAAAGGGGCAGAGGACCAGAGTGAGTAAAGCAGTGAGAGGTGGAGAAGACAAGACAGGATGGAAAGTGCAGAGAAGGAGCATGACACAGATGCATTTCCTAGAGACAGTCGTTTCCCACACATATTAGGGCTAATGAGGGGGAACAATGTACCTCCAGGAGCAATGGAAAGGTGGGAGAGATCACTGCAGAAACAGACCCGCTTTGCTAAAAAGAACATGCTGTGCTGGCTGTAAACACGGTATCAGTTGGGCTCTTTTAGAACAAAAACAAACCCAAGAAACTCCCCCAGTGAAACTCTCTGACATTCCAGGAATAACAAAACTGCATCCCTTGGTGTGTAGCTCACAAAGGCGAGGGCTCAAGCCGTGACACGCTGGCTGGTTTCTGCTCCACGCTGCATTTTAGCCAGAGCTCCAAAGCAAGCCGAAAGCCCCGGCTCCTCCTCCCAAGGAGCCCCACATCCAGCAGCAAAGGCACCCTAAATTACAGCAAGGAGGAGAAGTCTTGCTCAAGGCTGTGCAGCGCCTCGGCTCGGGTCCATGCAAAGCAGCCGGCGTGAGGGGACGTGACACAACCTGCCGCAGGAATTGTACTGAAACTCGGAGCGTGTCAGAGCAGGAGAGCATCGGGGCAATGACTGATGAAGATTAGTCCGGATAGCGAGGAGGAATGGTATGCGGGAGAAGGAGGGGGGACGCGATATGGCTACGGGGAAGGAAGGGCAGGGTGGAGCCAGCCCAGCGGATCTCCTTGGTGCCCTGCCAAGGTACATATATGTTAATTGAGCAACCCCGTTCCTCCGCTTTGCCTTCCTTGCCCGTAACAAAGGCGAGCGGGTGGGCACGTGTCAGGAGGGTGGATTAGCGGCACTCCAGCAGCAGTGTGGGGCTGTCTCCCTGCAACGCGCCCTGCGAAAGCTCTGCTGAAACGGCATCCAAGATGCGGTGCTTTGGCACAAGGAGTGTCACCCCTCTTCTGCCTTGCAAACCCAACAATATGATTGGAATAACCAGCATCTTTCCACCAGCCTCCATCGCCATTCTCCAAACCGCAGCTTTCCAAGCCGTTAAGTTTTGCTTTAGGTTTGTGCAGCAAAAAGCAATGACTTGTCTGTGGTCGACTGCTGTCCCCTCCCTAGCCGAGGAAACCCTCCCCATCACTGCCTGGTTTGCTAGGCTGCAATGTCCCTCTCCTGTCCCATACCCTTCCCTGCAGGTTGGCTGATGGTACATGGTTACATGAAGGTGAAATTGGTTTGGGGGCCTCATCCCCCAAGTGCGGGTACAGCAACACTGCTTGCATTTCCACTTAAGATTCGAGCTTGGGAAGAGACCGAGTCCCTGAAAATGTCTGTGTAAGTGATTAGCTGAAGGCCACTATTTAAATGCTGCCAACTGAGACTCATCAGCCAGCACACAGAAAATACCATTCGGTGATAAAATCATGAGACTGAAAACCTATGTATTAGTGAAGGAACCCCTTCAGAGCTTGGGCACCTTCCCCACACTCAAGTCTGACTTTTAAAGTCTTTCTCCACGACAACTATGGTTTGAGCAGCTCCTCATGTGGCCCATGCTTAGTTTTCTGCTAGTGCAAAGCAAGAGGGCTTTCCTCTTTGCGGAACAGGGGAAACCATGCCGGACAACAACCACGAAGATCCAGCTGCACAGACACGCTCCAGCCCTCACAGGCTTTGACTGCGATTGCTCTGCCCCTGCACCTGCCACCAGGGCTTGCGGGTGCTGAAGGGCCTTTCTGGGGACACGAGCCATTTTCTTCCACAGGTTGGTGAACAGACACAGCTCCCTATCAGTGCACACCAGCAAAGAATCAGGGCAACGAGCTGATGACTCCCTCTTCTCTCTCCTCCTCTTCCAGCCAGCCCTCTCCACTCAATCCCACCACGCTGCTGAAGCGACACCCCCTTTCCACCACTGCCCAGGGCTCCTCGCTCCCTCCGCGGAGAGGCTGGGCAAGGCTCACCCCTTGCTGGCGAGGAGCGGAGGAGGAAAGGTATTAACTCAGCGTGTTACCCGCCCGCAGCGCGCTCATCACAGCTGATGGTTTCTGATAGCCGTGCGCTCCCGGGGGCGCAGGGCAATGTGGGGCAGGTGGTGCCAGCGGGCAATGCGTGCGCCCAATGAGGGCAGCGCGCTTGGTGGGCCAGCGCAGCCGCCACAGCGCAGCCGAGCGGGGAGGCGCGCGTGAGGCGCGGGCTTATCCCGCACAGCGGGGTTTTGGGTGCCTCCTTTTTGTGACGGGGGAGCTCTTGGACCTCTAGCTATACACAGATACAGGACAGGGGGATAGGTAGGTAAGGGGGAAGGAGGAAAAAATGTAGCTGCAGTCACGGAAGCTGTGGCCTATGCTTGGCCCATGCGCTGCACAGCTTCTGACGTACTCGTGCTGTGAAACAGCCACCCGTACACACAGCTAATTCATGGCATTTGCATGGATTTGATTAAAAATGGGGCCAAACCTCTCCATGGGGCAGCAATAAAGAGAACATCTCATTTGCCTGGTCTTCCTGTTGGCTTCCTGTCTTGGTGCAAACTTAGATGTTGACTGCTGGGAGAGCCCTTTTGCCAAGTGTAGCCTGGGGAGAGTTACAGCCAGGGGAAGCCACAGTTCTGTGGTGTGCGCCGCCTCTTCACACCGCTGCGTTATGCTTGGCAGGGTTATGGGGCAGCGCCGCTCCAGCCCAGCGCCCCAGGCTCGCAGGACCCCTGCAGTCGAGCAAAGCACCTCCCAGCCACCAGCGTTTCTGCGTCCTCCTGACCCAAAAGTAAAATGGTAAGCGACGACTTGCTGAGACATAATTGCATGAATTTTCATGAGTCCGGTTTCTTTCCATTTGTGCCTAGGTCCTCTATTTAACCCTTGGGGAAGAGGCATAAATTACTATCCTTAAGACACTTTTGTCACACTGATGGATCTCTTTTGCCATCTAAATTCAACTCAGGCTTTTGTACTAATGGGGTGAAATATGCCCTGTTTCTTGAAGGCTGATACATGAGCAGAGCGTCTGAGCTTTCTATTTTGAAATGAACCAGCAAGGTGGCAATGGAGAAGGAGAGCGGGTGTACACACGCCTGGGTGTTGAAACAATTTTGGCAAGAAGGATATCTGATGGTGCAAAAGACACCACCAAAGACTTGATAGAGGGAAATCATGCAGGAGGCTCCATGCAGGCCTGGAGAAAGCCAGCGTCAGTGCCCTTGTCATCCCTGTTGATTCCTATGGATGGAGAAATGGAGCAGAATAGCATGTCAGCAGCTCCCAAATATTTCTCACAGATGAGGGGGGAAAACAGAAACTGAGAAGTTCATGCAAAGAATGGGAAAACATTTTGCCCAAGGCTGATCAGAGCAGGGCTGCTACAATGCTGGGCCTATGTGAATGTTAACCCTTAAACATGGATTCTGCTGGCCTCTACTGCAGTCCTGGCTCCTTCTGCCCCGTGCCTGGCCCATCTTCATCCAGGGACATAAAGCTTGGGATTCGTCCACAAATCAAGTGTAATAAAGACAAAGAAGCTGTGAGGGAGCCATTAGATCTCTTATTTGAATAACTTTGACAAAATTACATTGTAGAGAGAAGCTGGGCTCCAATGGGCTTGTGTGATAAGTGGCAAAAGACTTCAGGCCGTCGAGGCCCTAAGGGGCACCCTCAATGCACCTGAACCCCTGTGCACCCTCAGAATTGTTTCTGGCCGTAGGAAAACGGGTAGCATGGGCACAGATCCCGCTTCTCCACGGACAGCTATGTTTTGGGATGTGCATATTTTGTGACCATGTTAGAGGCACCTGTTTTTGAGAACATCGCCCCGGGCCCTTGTCTTACAGCCGCGCTTGGTGATAACGCTGCCTCCGAGCAGCTGAAGAATGCAGCTCCCCGCGTCGCCTGCCGCTTGCAGAGCAGCAGCAAGGGAACACGCTCTGCCCAAAGATCTCCAGGCCCTTCATGAAAAGAGATCAATCCCGTGTGCCCTGTTTTACAAACGGGGAGACCAAGGCAAGGGAAGATGGAGGGAAGACCCAAAGGTGGTGCAGGAAATCGGTGGTGTAGCAGGGCAGCAGGTTTCGGGGTCCTGTTTTGCAACCCAACGGTTTGCACCAGCCACCCAGCAATTAGGTTGACACTACATTTAGTAGGAGAGCGTAACATGTCTGATACGTTTTCATCCATGTTATGTGCAGGGAAATTTTACGTAACAGTATAGCTCCTTTGAGGAGATCTTTCAAGGTAAACAAGGCAGGTAATGTGCAAATCAGGAAAAGTATCTGTTACTGCCGGAAAAAAATAGTTATTGCAAAAGAAAGAAACAAGACTCTCGCGCTGGTGGGGCCCTGCCACAGCAGTGACCCGTGATGTGGGGTGAACATATTTCTTTTCTCTGAATCATTCCTGTGTCTTGTTTGTTGAGTTCTCAAATTAATGAACTTGAAACTCTACCAATGGTCAGATTCCTCCCGTCTCTTTGATCTGCCACACTCGCAAACCACTTTACAATCAAAATTTCAACCTTTCTTCCCCTTTTACTGTGACTCATGAGGAAACAGAGGATTCAGCCTCCTGTCCCATGGCTGTCTTCTACTCCAAAGCCGTCCTCAGTGGCAAGGTCCTACATTTGCTAGTCCACGTGGTGCAAGACAGCCAGGGCTGCTGTCTGGGTGGAAAGACTCAGATTAGCTCTCCTGAAGGACTTGCATGCTCTATTTTGGAATAAAAGTGTTTCTTATGAACAAGATAAGTTTTAGAGGTGGGGATAAAATGCCTGCTTATTCTCCCAGGCAGCAATTATTTCAGAGCACTCATCCCAGTTAAACTTGTAAATGCAATGGAAGGAAGTTTCTAGAATGAGCAGCCTAGGGGTTGTGTGCTGTCAACAGGGCTTTCTACTTCTGACTTCTCCAGGTAGGTCAAGTTCTGGCCTTCTGTCCCAGAGGGGGACAGAGGGGTTGTCCGGAGCCACCAAACACCCCGCGTGTTCCCCACTCCCATGCCTTTGCCCAATGGAGACCGCAGCACCCTACCAGCACAGCAAGTGGACACGTGCTCGGAAAGGCCCATCCCCAAAATCCCGGCGCTCTCTCCCAGCCAATGCTGCTTCCTGGAAGAAGTTTTATTGCCACTGAGACGCTTGCAGCTCTGTGAAGCCTTTGCCAGCTGGAATAGTCTCTTTGCACCTGTCTTTTTGTTTACACAAATCCCTTCTCTAATAGAGCTAATCACTCCGCTTTGATAGATCTGCCAGGGCCCCCGGTGCGAGCTCCCCCCAGGCCCTCGGCACTGAACAAACAGACCGTTGTCTGTGCAAGGCGGACAGCTCGTTAATGGTTAAACTGGGCCGCGCGGCGCGGGAGGCCGCGGGCTCGGCTGCGCCGCGCCGAGGTGCCCGCACGCTGCTGCGAGCCAGCGCGTTCTGCGCTGCGGTCCTCTCCATCCAGCCCTCCACAGGGTGCTCTCCTTCGCTGAGGATGGAAATGGCTGTGCGTCAGTCTCTGCAGCGCAGTTCAAAATCCCAGGCCCTGAGAGGTTTCTGCTGGGCCTTGGTCTCCAGCCCTAGTTTGCAACTAGAATACCCCTGCAATGAGGCCTATGGCCTAGGTGCCTGCCAGTGCCACCCCTCCTAAGCTGCAAGGCTCTCATGTCCACGCTACGGGCCTCTATCGCTCAGATGCTCCTGACTGTTGTTGCACTGCTGAGAAGCCCCTTCGTGGGCCACCACTTCCCAACAGGCGTTGTACGCTGACTGTGCATCTAAAACAGCAGCGTATCAGGCACCCATGCTGCACAGAAAAGAACACCACAATTAAGAATTGTGTCCATGTCTGATCCTATCTCTCCTGAAATACCCACTTTTCTACCAGTGGTCCGCCCTACGTGAAAGGAGCTCATCATCTCCACTGCAGGAACCACGACTTCATCTGAGCCCTTGGCTCCCCACTCCCAAGTCCCAGGAGCGACCTTCCTTGGGCCTCAGCCAGGGGCCCAAGTGACCTTTCATGAGAAGTGCGCATGATCACTCCTGAGATAAAGCCAGCAGGAAAAGCAACTCCCAAATTATGATTGCTTGGAGATGTTGTGTGTAACTGTGGCCCTTAGGGTCTAAATCTGTGAGTGAAGAAATGTGGATGCTTTCATCCCTCCCAGAGAAGTGCAACACAGATAATCAGGGCCTGAGGTGTTAATTACCGCTCCTGAAGTCCTTCTGCCCTTCTCCACCTTCCTGCCTTGATTTACTGAGGCTCCTTTCATTATATTAAAGCCCTTAGGCCTCCTGCTTAGCACAGATACAGTGCTCAGCGTTGCAATGGAAAGCCAGCTCTCACAGGGATTGCTGAAGAGCTGTCTGCAAAGAGTGCCTGACACCGTGCCCATGCTGAAAGAAATTGTATGTGTTGTTTTGTCAACACTTCTGCTCCTCAAGCCATGCTGAAGAGAAGCTGAGAGCTCTTTGGCTGCTGTCAACTCAGGTCTCACCTCTTTGTAGGCTCTGAGGTGGAGAGGGAAGTGCCACCAGCATTGTGGCAGCATCGTCCCATCACCAGACACCCTGCAAATCCTTCCTGGCTGCTGCTGCCGAGGAAGCTGGTTATCCCTCAGAGAGATGGGTGGAAAGGCTGGGGTCAAACCAGTAGGAAAAGCAATTTACAGCTGGACGTGCCATGGACTTTCAATGGGGAGGCTGACAGAATAATTGCCCCTCTCAGAGACGGTCTGGAAGAGTGAGGTGACATGCCCAGAGATTGCCAAACTGGATGACTTGGGACGTGTTCATGCCCCGTCTAGTCCTTCACTGCTCATGTGGGTGCAAGAGCCTCCCCCTTTGCAGCCACCCCAGGAGCAGGAGAAAACTTGCACCCGAGGAAGTCGGCAATACAGGGGAGCCTCAAGCTTTGCCCGCGGTCGTACATGGTGCACCGAGGTAAAAACAAGAGTGGGAATGAAAACAAGAGTGGTATGAACAACTAGCACAGTCAGACTGCGTGGAGTTTTAACAAGTATATCAGCCTTCACACAGCCTCTGGGAATTAAGCAGCAGGGAGAGGGAAAAACAGATGCCAGGGTGGCACCCAGTGAGCTTGGGTCCAAGCCCTGGTTCTCTCCATGGCCACCGCTCTCTGCCTGCTGCACGTGCAACCAAAGGAGAGTTAGGTTTATCTCTTTGCTCCTTCCCTAAACAGTTAACGCCAGGGCGGCGAGGCAGGTGCTCCTGGCGGGATGCCCTCCTTTCCGTGTTTGCAGAACGCTCCTTGAAGATTATTCATGTTGAAACCTTTTCAGTGTTTCTCTGCCTCCCAGCTCTCTTCCCCACGCCCGTCTTGGAGTCAGTTTTCATGCCCCGCGGGCCCTGGGTGGCAAAGCCAAGGGGAGCCCGTTGCCTTCAGCCATGATATCTCCACAGGCAAGTAAATTAGAGGGGAGCGAGGTGGGAGCCAAGCAGGCAGCTCCAACCAAAATCCATATTGGAGAGACGAGGGTCTCGTGCCTCCTGTGTCAAGCGCTGTTCCCAGGGCATGAAAACTCCAGTCTGTGGCTCTTCTGAGCCTTTCATTTTTATTCGTCACCTCTCTTAACGCCCATAACAGAAATCTGCCAGCAATATTTGCAAAGAGATAGCATGTAATCAGCGTAATGAGTATTGTCCATTTCCTTTTTTATTTATTTATTTTTAATCCCCTGGAAATGCATGCCTTTTGCATGCATGCAAAATTATATTCCCTTTCTACAGAGGTGCATATGGCAGGAGCAGAGATTTACCTGGAAAACGGTCACAACAGTCCCTGCATGGATGGCTCTTATCTCCCCCAAAATCCGCTTTCACTTCAGCTCAAATTTCTCCTCTCGGTTCCACCAGGCCCTGGCCTGGACCACTACAAGGGAAATTGCTTCTGCCTGTTTTTCGCTCCATGTCCCTCTCGGAGATCACAGATGCCGGGACGCAGGCCATGGCCCTCCCAGATGAGTCAGGTGGGTGGGACAGACAGGTTATAGAGCTTTATGGTCTTCTCCAGCCATTTCAAAACACGAAGCAGCCGAAACAGGTTTAAGGCAGTGTTTGAGGGTTGCAAAAGATTTGGACAAAAGGCAAAGTGCTCTCACTTCCTAAGGTTAAAAAAAAAAAAAAGAAGGAAGGGAAAGGAAAAGAGAAAAGAAAAGGGAAAAAGAGGACATTTTGGCTGCAATCTGGAGTAAGATCCCCCCTGACTTCACCAAGCCCCAGATTTCACCCCGCTTGCTGGCCATCCCTCTGCCAGCTCCTGACTCAGCAGCAACTATCCGTGCTCGTTCTTACAGTGGAGATGGGGCTTTCCAGTGACTTTGGGTCTGAACGAGGCCATGGCAAAGCTCCGAATAAGTGTCACCAGCATGAACTCGGAGGGAGAAAAAACAACCTTGAATGGCATCTGCGGCTGTTCAGCTTTTCCCCAACAGTGTTTTTCCCCAAACAGCCCTCGTTACACTGAACTCTAGTTCCACCAAGCTGCTCCTCTCGGGTAAACAAAGAATAAATTCCCCGATTAAACTGTTACAGCAATGTGCCTTGGCCAAATATTTGTATGCCTATAAAATAAGTAAACAAACAAGCATTTAACATGATCAGAAGGGGAATCGGCACATCGCAGGATAAGCTCTCTGAGCATTAAGAATCTATGTGGGGAAACGGTGCAGCAGGGCTGAGATTTGAAGGCCGTTACGCTATGCAGTGACTGAACACTGCAGTGGCAATACGGCTGCCTGTTGTGTTGGTGGAGAAGGGAGAGAGATGAAATGATACATTTCCAGCCAAGTCTCTAGCACAAGAATAGATGTGTGGGTCTTTATCCAGAAACAACAGGATTTTCTGATGTTGGTTCGCTCACGTTTGTGCTACGGTCTCTGCTGACAATGCTGGTGCTAGTTTTGGAGCCAGATTTTCCATCAGTGAAAATGGGGCTAGCATTGTTGATTTCAGTAGCGTTTTGTCCCATTTGTGCTCTTGAGCTTGGCCAGCATTTCTTCAAGTTTGCGTCGGCCACCACTGCGTCTGCTAGCTGCTGGCCAGCAATGCACAAGCAAGTACCTGCGGGGGCTTCCTAGCAACATCTGCCCCCAGATGTACAATTTCAGGTCAGGTTGTTTTCTTTATTTTGAAGTCCCCTTTTCTGAGCACTCAGGACCGTACCTTCATGGCAGGCACCCCGGCCACCAACAGCCCCTGCACCATGGCTCACTCATCCAGCAGCGTGCCACTTGTCAGCTCACTTTGCTCTCACAAAACGTGCCCATGTTTCCTCCACGAGGGCTGCCACGCTCTGTCATGTTGCATGCGAGGTGCGGCATCCCTAAGCGCACCAACACTGCCCTGCAGCCAGCTGTTAGCTTTCTGCTCGCAATCCGTACCTAGCTTTTGTCAGGCTTTGCGACAGCCAGTTGACACCAGTGGGTGCATCCTATATATATACCATATGCATGTGTATCTGCTGTCTCCTCCAGGCACCTCCATGGTATGGGCAAAGAGATGTGCCTGGGCTATCATAAGGCTCTCTCAAAGCAGGGGAATGACCACAGCATTTCAACAGTGGCTTTGTTTTTAAGCTCCAGCAAATCCAATACACCGTTGAACTAGTCTTTCCTCCCATGTGCGTGTAGTTTATGCACATGCATGGTTGGCAGTCTACCCATGCAGGCATGGGGGAATATTAGATTAAGAAAATAAAATAAAACAAGAACAAAGGTAGGCAGAAACACAATCCTCCAAGGAGCAAACGAAACCAGTGGATGGTCACTAGCTACGCATTTCTCACCCAGCTTTGCAAAGGACTTTCTAACTCCTCGGCTAGTCCTGAGGCTTCCTTGTAAAAGGCTGCTGGGCTTGTTGCAGCATATCCCAGGCGTGCAAGTGATGCCCTGCCTTGCGCCTTCCGCGGCACAGAGCCCGGGGCCTCAGAGCGAGCGGGGAGGAGGAGGGAGGCTGAGTGGCGCGTGTTCACATTAAGTGAAGCAGAAAGAGAAAGCTGGAATCTGCCGCCCCTGGGGCACCTCTATTGAACAGGTTGAACCTGATGGCAGGACGAGGGAGGCAGCGTCAGGGAGCAGAGCCACCTTCCAGCCTCCAGTCAGTGTGTGGATCTGGCCAGGGATGGGTCAGGAAACCATGCGTCCAAGTACCATGTCCTCTGCCTGTTTGGACAACGAGGTGAGTGGTGTCCACCTTGACCAAGACCAGACATGTCCTGCTGGGTGACCTGATGCCCTGTAGACTTGCTTGGGCACAGAGCTCAGGAGACCCTGGTCACTCCTCCCTACCTCGTCCTCAGCATGCCCCAATTGCAGGAAGGTTGTCTAAAAGCCAAGACTCCACTACGGCTCGCGTCTCCGAGCCTGCCAGCTGTGGCCGTGCCCAGCACACCTCATTAGGAGGGTTTTCTCGCCTTTACGCCCAAAACAAACTCTGTGGAGTTGGCGTGAAAGCCCCTGGCAGGGATCCAGAGCTCCACACCGCCACTGGCCACACCACCGCACAGGCCCAGCAGCTGGGCAGCCTCGGAGGCCGCCTGCGTGGGCCAGGCAGAGGCACGGCCGCCCACAGGGCAGCGGTGAGCCAGCCGCCCGGCATCTGGGCCTGCAGGCCGGGCTGAGCCCCGGGCGCTGAGGCGGCCTCTGATGCAGACGGAGGAAAGGTCATAACAGCAATTAATGAACATGCCGGGGCAGAAATGCTCCCCTCATCTTGTTAGCGTTGGTCATCAGCAGCTGGATGCCCAGGCCAGCAGCTGCTCTCCTCACGTTCTGCCTCAGCGCCCTGCCTCATGCGGCGTGGCGGAGACCATGCTAGCCGGGAAGGCTGTCGGGAAGCAGGGCAGGCAGACGGGCCCTTGACCCCGCGTGGGTCCGCGAGGCTCCTCACTGGCTGCAGGCAGCCTCAGCAGGAGTGGGGAGGCGGGCGGCCTCGCTGCCTGTGCTCCCATTGCCACAGCTTTGAAGAAGCACTGCCGCAATCTTTACAAGGCCACGGAGATAGGAGGAGCGCTCTGGGCACGCTCCAAGCCCGGATGGCCATCTGCTCCGCTTTTAATGTGCTTTCCCGCCCTCCCATTCCCCCACCCCGCTCCTGACCCCATCCAAGTGGAAGCCGTTTGCCTCACAGAGGAGTTTTATGGAACAACTGGGAGGGAGCTGATAGGGGGAGTGGAGCCAAAGGGAAGAATGTGCGCCAGTGCTTGACACATGGCCATGGCCCAAACGCCACAGCGCTGCTATCGGGAGCACCAGGAGAGGGTCTGGAGAGGCAGAGGGGACAGTGCTCGGGTCTCCCAGTAGTAACACAAGTAGGGTTGGCAAGGACCTCTGGAGACCATCCACTCCAACCCCTCTCACCTGGAGCACATTGTTCGTGATGCGGATTTCGATGTCTCCAAGGAAGAGACCTCCCAGCCTCTCAGCCTCTCGCCCACACGTATGTTACTGCCCCTTGGGGTCTCGGGTGCCACTGTCAAGCCTTCCCTGCAACCAGGCCCTCATTTTCCTGCTGGTCCTTTAAGCACTAGTGGCAGGCAGGCAGAGTAGGCCTGATAGCAGAGGTGCAAAAGTCCGTTCTGGTGATTAATGCGTCGTGTGTACAAAGAAGGTCTGTGGTGAGCGGAGGCTGGAGCCGGGATTAATTGCATACCTTGAAGTGGAGAGATTTATGTAAGGAAGCAGACTTGGCGGGCTGCCCTGCCGAGGGCTGTGTTTACCTGCCCGAGCCTCCACACCTGTCGTGCCGCAGCAGCAAAATAGCGTTTAATAGCATTTGAAGGGAGAGCTTCATAGACGTGCGTGCCGCCCGCCGCGCCCCAGCTCCGCGGGTGCCGTGGCACGGAGCCCTTTGCAGGGCGGCATGGGCAGAGCTCGCTTTCCTGTCCCCAGTTGTTTTAAATAAAAATTAAGTCAAGCGGGGGCATTTGGAGGAAAGGAGCCTGGCGTTAGTAGAGCGGAGGTGGGAATTCAACTCATGAGACTATTAGAGGATGATACTGCAAGAAAGACTGACATGGCGGGCCAGCCCCCGAGCTGCTGCTGACTGATGCGGCCCCACTAAAACTCAGGAGTAAAGCAAGCCTCCCTCTTGGGAGCTGAAAAGCAGCCTTACCACAGGAGTATTTGCATGTATGCATAAGTGACCTTGTGCAGGTCAGCGTGAATGGCACAGATCAAAATGCTCATAAAGTCCATTCAAATAAGAGACAAATATTGAGCAAAATCCTGCTCAGAAGCGCTTTGAGCATGCGGGTGTTCCTTGAAGGCAATTTGGATATTAATTGAAGTTCGTTGGCCAATTTGCATACTTATCAATGAGTTATGGGACCAAATAGAGCCCCACAGGCGTTGGACGGGAGCCCTTGAGGCTTTATTTCTTGCAGACAAAGCCTCTTGGTGATGATAAGCAAATGAGCGACTGCTGAAGACTGTTCGAGCACTGCTGGAAGACTGCTGCCCTTGCCTGCAGAGCAGATTCCCACTGCTCCACATCTCATTTATCCTCCACATTTCCCTCCTTCCCCAGAGTTCTCTGGAGCATGACTTGAGTTGCCCATCTGCTCCTGGTCTTGGATTGAAACCAAGGCAGGTCATAGGTAGCCTGGATGTAAGGAGAGGCTTGGCCCAGCCTCTGAGGAATGCTATAATAACCGCAGGGTGTTTTAAGGACCGTATTTCGTGGTGTCTCTGTATGGCACCTTGCTCAGCTGGGAGCTCCAGAAAGTACCCTAGTGTATGCCATGATGGGCAGAGATCGAGTAAAACTTTGTCCCCTGCAATAACTGCCCCAAGGATTTGCACTTTCTCTTCTACGTGAAGAAACTACATCCTGTCCAAGACAGAAGAGCTGACTCCTTTTCCATCAACGCAAACCATGCCATAGCTGTCTTTCTCCCACATTATCCAAGGAAAACATTGAAGGTTGTCTAACCCTGCAGAACTTCAAAGGAGCAATTGAGATCCCCCCATTTCAATATGAAAAGACCAAGAGACCTGTTCTCCACACACACACCATGCACACTGCCTTATTTCGTTATTTCATGTGATAATCACAGCACAGGGCTTGAAGGGGGAGCGAGGGCAAGGTTGCCAAAGGTTAATCGCAGACTGCCTGCCGCATTCATCACAGCAATGGCTGATTGATGGGCACCATTAATCACTGCCCGCAGAGGCTAGAGGTAAGCTGGAGAGCTGGGGGACTGCAGGGAAGGTGCCAGGACAGGGGCCGGTGGCCAGTGGGCAGGGACACAGAGCCAGCGGGTGCTGGGAGCAGTGGGGCTGCCACATCCACTCTCAACCGGAGGCTCCAGGAGAGCATTTATCGTAGGGCTTTTCTGAAGGTAGGCCTCCTGAGACACAAACAGCAGGCACTGGTCAGAGCAAACGTGTTACTCTTCCCTGTGGCTTTCAGTGCGCAGTATGAAACCGGGCTGGCGGCAGGAGGAGGGCCAAGACAGTGGGTGATCTGATCTCACAGCGCTAAGGGAACTCATGGAGCTTCTGGCTTCTTAATGGACTGAAATCCTTTGGAAATTTCTGCAGAAGCAGTGCAGGCAGTGAAAGGCACCCAAGGGAGGTCAGGAACTGTGTTCCCGCAGGCTAGTGACTTCCATTTAAAGTCTGGATACAAGCATGCATATTTTCTATCCTTTCTGACAGTTAATAGACTGCCTCCATTTTTGTTCTGGCTGGTGCTCAGATTTCTGGGCACATAGGGGCTCTGCCTGCAGGAACAATATTTGCATCAGCCTCAACTACTTGTGGTGGTTTGCCTGTCTCCATGCAATTCCTCCTGAAGTGGGCTGAAGAACACAGCTCGTGTTACTCAGTTATCTGGCAGGGCTCTCACTTACATGGATGGGTGAGCTGGGTGCAGCACCATGTCAAATGCATTCAAATTTGGATCTGCTAGGGCACAAAAAGCATATTGCCAGCTTTGGTTGAATGCATGCAGTGCCTTTGAAAGATACAAGCTCAAGCGCCAGAGGAATGGGGATGGAGGTTTTTTGTTCTGATCTGTTTTGTGGGTTGGGAACAGCAGCTACTAGCAATAAAGCAGGGTCACTTTCTGATCCTGCCCTGGATGCGAGCCTGATCCAGAAGCCACCAAAAGCTCTGCCAGCCTGGACTTCAGTGAAGAGGTGTCATTCAGAGATGATCCCTTGGATGGGGGGAGTGTTTTGGCCTTCATGAGCACTCAGCTCCCTTGGGCAGATGGCAACTCACCTAGCTGTGACCACCGAAATGAGTTACAACTGATGCTTCTGCTTGCCTCAGATCCTTCTGCAATCATCTGGAAAGACCAGCACCAACCAGGTGCTCTGTATTTTGAAACGGAATTTTTGAAACATCCACCAATGGGGGAGAATTTGTCAGAAAATGTGTTTTGCTTTAAATTTTCAGTGTTTTTTCAGTAGCCAAGGCTTGCAGACATGGCGAGTTTTATTCAGAACAGGCACCTCTGACCCCTCTGTAGGACTCTCTAATTCAAGAACTATTCTGAATTGACTTAATCTGAGTCAGTTGCCTCCCCCTGGACGACATGTTCCTTTCTCCTTGCTCCTTTCCAGGAATGGAAGACCCTATTTTAATCTGAATTACGTTTTCCAGGTGACCAGCAGTTAAAAAAAAAAAAAAAAAAAAAGCAGAGGAGATACAAGTCTGCCTCACACCAGGTACTGGAGCTAATGGCAGAGCAGCAACGCAAAGCTCCAGCCAGACCCCGCGCGTCCCCTTGCTCAGGGCCGTCCCGTCTTGCCAGCGGCATCTCGCTAGGGTGGACCGAAATCTTTTATCACTGCCGCCTGGCTTTTGCTTCTGAATCTTATTCCTGCCCTGTGAAATCTGAGCGCTGGACTGAATCACCAGGGACGAGGGCGGGCTGGGCACCTCGGAGTGGAGCAGGCGGCTTCTTTTTTGGGGGGAAGAAAAGGGAAGGCACGGTCCTCAGGCCTGGAAACATCTTTAAGCAAGGGTTGTTTTGCCATCCCCGGGTGCATGTTTCAACGGCAACATTATTGTAAAACAGCTTTGTGTTTACTTTGTGTACAGAAAAGATAAAATCAGCATTTATATGCAAACATGAACCAACAAGGAATTTCAAAATCCTGCCATTTCACTCTGCTGAGGAGGAGAGCCAGGGTTATTGTGTAACCAGAAACATCTGAAAGTAGGGGATTTTCTGGGTCTAAATTCAATTTAGATTAGAAGCGCCTAATTTAGGATCTGATTGTATAAGCCTTGGGCAGCCAAAATAAGATTTGAAACACCCAAGACAAGGACTTTGGCGTGGAGACTTATCCATCTCGGACAGCCCGGGGAATCACGCGGACGGATCCGAGCCCTCCGTTTGCGAGGAGCGAGGACAGCAGTGATCCTTGCGGAGCAGCGCAGCCAGGGCAGCCCCCGCCGAGGAGCTGCCAGGGACTCGCTGGCCTCACTCCTGGCTTCCCGATGTGGCTGCTGGAGAAGCCCACAGCCACGGGAATGTCAAGGCCTGGGAGCACAGAATCTGCAGAATCAGGGCTTTTCGTCGCTCTTGCTGCTTGAAGCGCCGCGTGGTGCCTGCACGTGGTTAGCACAGGTCAGGGACACGCTCCGGGATGGAGGAGGCAGAGGCGACGCTGGGGCCAAAGCTGAGTTGTCTCCCCACATACAGCACGGATAAGCCGCAGAGCGTTGGTTTACCGGTGGTGAGGTAAAGCCAGTCCCTGTCAGCTTTTAAGCATACTCAGACTGTCAGAGCGGGGTTTTCTTATGGAGGAATGGAAAACCTTGTTATGGACAGTGGGGGAATATTTGCACGGGGGGCAGCGATTTTATGGCTTGGGCATAATCTTAGGCACTCAGAGCCAGCTGTGTCCTCCTCTGCTCCCCATCCTTGTGTTTTTAAAGGTATCCATTGCACTGGCTTGCATTTTTCCAGTGCCCCTCTTAGCCCATCACACATCTTCCCCCTGTTTGCAGAGCTGTACTCTGCAATGACCAGAATAAGACCTGCTTCTCGGCTGCACAAGCGGGGCCATACGTTGCTGCGAGGAGGTTATTCCAAGCGTGCTTGCAGCTTTCTGAAAGAAAACACCTACCATAAAAACGTCAGGGTGCAGGTGTTATCCATCTCCTGGAGGCCTTGATGTTTGCTAAGCACCCTGGAGAAAAAGACTTAATGTATTTAAAGCAGGGCCTCGGCTCTATATATGAATTCAGCCTTATCAGAAGTGAGTTTGGTCCTGTCTCTACTGATAAGGCCAGTGTGCCTCTTACTGCTCTGGTGTAGGTGCACGAAACCCAGCTTAGCTCTTCTTAATATCAGGACTGGCTTTAGAAAGCATACACCAGCATGACAGATGCGCAGAGGTAACCTTGCCGGCAGCAGTTTCCCCCTGGGTCATGTTTCTCCTCAAACGTCCTGTTTTCCATATCCACCACACACAACTTCAGAGGGTCTTCGAAGTAAAATGTGAAACCCTTTGAAACTGCAAGCCGTTCCATGCCCAAGAAATACAGAAAAGCAAATGGATCATTTGGAAACCACAACGCTGCACTTCCATCCTGTACCTGGCTTATAGTTATTGTGTCCAATGGGGACACAATTCTTTTGGTGGCATGTGCATCCTGAGGGAGCTTTGCAGTCTCCAAACTGCCAAAGTCCTGTGCCTCCCTTAGGGGCATCCTATAGCAAAAGCAGGACCCACAAGTGCCTCGAGGGGGGAAGCAGCTGCTGCCAATCACTGCAATTAGCTATCCTAGATTTAAGCAAGCCCTTACTACCCCTCCAGGCTGGTGTTAGGGGGCTGGGGAGAGGCTTTTGTTTCTCTGATGCTGGTAAGAGGAAGACTATGTTTGCTATTACTTCTTAAATGATCTTTATTTACCCAATGGACTTCACCTGTTCTTTTCATGCATAGCTTTGCTAAAGAGGATCTAGCTCCTTCATAAAATCTTCAAGGAATTCAGTTTATGAAACTGGGAAATGGAGAGAAAGGGAGGGAAAAAAAGTGTTGCAGTATTACAGCACTTCTTCCTAGTACTTGATATTCTGACAAAATGTGCCTCTTAAAAGAGGAGTGTAAAGTGTTTTGCTCTAAAGAAAGATATTTGCTGTGTTATAAAAGTGTCAACATCTCACTTACAAATTGGTCATTTTTTTGGCAGTGACTTGAACAGAAAATTCCCCTTGGGGGTATAATGCCTCTCTCTGCTTTTTATTCCCTGCTTTAAACAAATTTAAAAAGCACACCCTATTTTACTGTGCCTAGATAACTATTGTAATGTAGCTTTGGAGCAGTGGGGCTGAGGCCAGGAGATGAAAGGAGACCAGGACATGAGTGAAGTGAGATGGCCGTTTGCAGGACAGGCACTTTGCTGTGATTAAAGCACTACCTCTGGCTCCAACAGCAAAGCAGTTATGTTATTGGGGGTTCTTCTCTTCTGTTACGTATGCTCCCAATATCTATCTACAAGCAGAAGTGCTTATGGAATTGGGGTCAATGTTATTTTCTTGCATGCTGCCCTACATGAAGGGCAACGTGACTGAAGTCACTAGGTCAGCCTGCTGCTGCAGGTCATTTCTCTGTGGCTACAGCACTGATCTAATGCACCTGACACTGCTCGCCAGCGTCTTTGGCATTTGTTTCCCCTTCGGGTTCCCGTGCTGCTCCTTCTCCCTCACGGAGCAAGCTTGCCTGGCTGCTTGCTGTGCTCTGCTCTGTGCCCAGAGCTCCGTGTAAAAGCAGGTTGTTAGGAATTGCAGCCAACAGCTGGCCATTCTCTACGGGAGAGTGTGTGGTAAGCCTGGTATTTGCAGCACTGTTGTGAAGTGTGAGGGGAAAACTGCAAGGCAGCTTCACGTGAGCGTGTGCCTCTTGAACCTGTTTGGCTAGGAAGCACCATCCCCATCCGCATGGGGAAACCACAGGGGCTGCAGGGTGCTGCCTTCTGAGTGTTGCATGGGGTTCAGGGGCCTTGGAGCAGCCTGTGTCACCCTTGATTGGAAATTTGCTTATTTTATTTTCATGCAAGCCAGCAAGGAACTTGGAAAAGGGGTAGCTGTGAAGCCCAGTGTCAGGTTGGTTGGGTGGTGCAAGAGCATTGCTGAGACTCTCTGATGCCGTAATGCACGGGCAGCTGGGGGGACCTACTTGAACAAGTGCTACACTTCGCTCTCTTTGGGTAACAAAGAAGCCTCAGGCTGAGCAACTCAAAATGTCAAAGGAGGAGAAACCGTTTGGAAACAAGAGCGCTTTCAGACAAGGGAAGTGCCAGCGAGTCCTGACAGTCTTGCAATTTGTTTTTGCTTCATTAGAAATGTCCGTGATGCCTGAAGAGCTGGCCAGGAATAGGGGAACCTTGAACAGCTCTGGTGGTATGTGAGAGGAGCTGGAGGCAGATTAGGAAGCAGTGCATAAACACGGAAGATCACACCGAGAGGAGCAACAGCACCGCAAGCGAAAGCAGCAACAGTTGTGCAGGTTTGGTTTCCTCACCGTGTTTCTCATGAGGTGGCTGTGCTGGTGGATGTAAACACTTGTGGCTTATGGCAGTACACAGTTTGTGGTCACATTGACAAGCCTGCAGCTCCTGGCTTGCTGCTGCTCAACCCTATGTGTAATTCCCAGAAATCCTCCTCTCTTCCTGCCTGAGTTTGACTGTCCTGCCTGTACCTCAGCCCTGTGCCTTAGGGCTAGCTTCCTACCTCCCTGGAGAGCTGCGTTTCCCACCGTAGGCACTGAATTTCTATTTATATGGCTGAAAAGTGACCTGCTCATTGGAGATGTTCCCTGCTCCCGCACAAGTGTTTTGAGTGGGGCTTCCCAAAACCTTTAGCCCCAGCCCTCAGTTAAATACAGCCAATGTGGACACCAAATTTCCCACTACTGCTTGGAGGTGTCTCCTGCAGGCTGGTGAGGAATCTGGCCACGGTGGGCCTTGTGCTGCTCTGGCTCTTCACTGGTGACCTCAGTGGTCAGAGGAGTTATCTCTGAGGCTTTGCTCTGGCCCTGTCTTCCCTGTGAACAGAGCAGAGGCCCGGGGTGAACTTGCAGGAGTCCAAAAGGCTTTTGGGGCAGTTCTCAGCTGGCTACAGCTGGAGCAGAACAAGGGCTGGCCAAAGGCACCCATCACAGGACTAGTTTTGACTGTTTCCTGTGATGTGAACTGAAAGATGTGTGTGTTCTGGATGCACATAGGGGCTGAACTGACAAGCAGCAGATAATAAACTGAGGCTAAATAGCTTTTGCTCCTCCTAATTTCCCTAAACTGTCACAAGTTGCTTTCATGGATCCACGGACATCATTAGGCATACAGCTTTTATGCTGGCTTGAGAAGTTGAAGGATGGAAGTGATATAACTAGGTTAACTCACAGAGTTCTTGCTGAAGCATTGATTCTTAAAAAAGGAAAAAAAATTCTTAAAGCTAACTTTTTTTTTTCCATAATGCTTTTGAAACAGGGCAGAATGATTTAATGCTCACCTTTCTGGAGTAGTCTTTTTAGCAGCTTGATCTGGGAAGCTGTTGGTGACTTTAGCTCACTGTGGCTGGGTGAAGAAGTCCTTGCCATCCTGTCTTTCTAACACAGCAATAGTTCCTTCTCTTCCCTCTGCTCGCTATCCCCAAGGCCTGAAGTTTTGCGACCACCTTGCCTTTTCCCCAGTAAGGTGTACTTGGACAATGCCAGGGCAACCAGAAGACAGTGACTTGTCTTAACTTCCAAATGTGAAATACTTACTTTTTGTTTATTCCATCTTCCTAGCAAGACTTTGACATTTGAGACATACCTGATGCAGGTCTTGATGCTTCAGCAGCAGCTCTTTCATCATCTATGCTTGTTTATTACTGAAGCATTAAGGTATGTTAGAGTGCTCTGAGCTCAGGTTATCTTTCTCTTTATTGATATTAATATTTTCCTTGGTGGAAACTCCTCACAGCTAACTTCTTGCTTGTATTCTTAGTGCTGCTTTAGCATCACTGTAACACTTCTTGGGTGATTTGGTGAATCTAGTAATAGTGCTGAGAGTGGCTTAACTTAGTATTTCTAAAGGTAGTATTAGGTTCCAAAATGATCAGCCTTCCTAAGCAAGGAAAACTGCCTGCTAGGCAGTAGCTAAATTCTCTACACAAGTGATCCCTGACTTCTGCCACAACAGGACATTGGAAAGATCAGCACCACAGTTGTCCTCCCTTCATCACTTGGCAAAGATGGTATGCAGCTGTTTCATGTTGAGACTAAGTATAGGGGAAGCTGCTGGCTTATGCTGGGCTGTAGAGGTGCTCGGAGCGATGCTCTTAACCCCATGGCAGGTGTTGGGTCACCCATGAGCCCTTGTGTGGCTCCTGAGTACAGGGTGACTGAATGTGAGGGTCTGCTTGCAGCTTCCACTTGCACCTGTGCTGCTCTTAAAGTTACACAGGGCAAAGCCTCAGCTCTCTACTGAGCACTTGGACCCCAGCTCCCAAGGTCCTCCAAAAGGACCTTCATCAAAGTTACTCTAGATGTGCTATACACTTGAAGTACAAAAGCAATTCCTCAGTAACAGCTCCCAGCTTGTGGGGCTTGCAGGTTCCTAAGAACTCCCTTGTCTTTAGAGCTTCTGCTTTCCTATGGACTTAAACTTCTACACACTATACAGATGGATCATTTTCCTATAAGTCTCAGTTCTAAAGCACCCACTCTTATTCCCAAATTTGGGACCTTATTCCCAAATGTGTGTGACCATGCCCCTCATCCTAGAGAATAATTATTTAGGAAGCAGACAGGTTATACAGAGACTCCCTGCAAAGTAGGTCAATCTTAACAAGCCCTTCTCTTTTGTTTATTCAGCATATTCCCCAGCCTATTTTTCTCCATTCAACTAATAAAATTAACTAGAGCTATGGAGAAGTAAAACTCTCTTTCTTTTCTCTACCATCATCACCACATTTCGGTTCATGGCAACCTGCCTTACCGCTGGCTCTGAAGTTGAGGCGCAAGCCCAGGAATAATAGAGGAGAGCTGGACTCTCTGCCAACTGTTTTTAAGAGTAGAGGCAGGGAGAAAACATGATACCAATGAATTACCCCTGTAGCTCAAGTGAGCTTTAAGCAAGCACCTACTATTTTTTCTGAATAGGGACATCCCAACAGGCTAAAGACACCTCCAGTGCCCCTTCCTCTCCTTGCCAGGACAGCACAGTTCTGCATCCTGCAGAAGCAGGACCCTGGCCAGGGGGAAGGTATTGGTGCAGGAGCCACCTCGTCTTTTCTGCAGGCACCTGCTTCCCTGCCTTGTCTCTGCAGCACTTGCATCTGGCTGAGGCAGAAATTTGAATGGAAAAAAGAGCAAGTCTCAGGTGGTTGTGCCCTGGTGCTCCTTATTCCCTTGCACCTGGCTTCTTGTGCTGACCAGAGCTGCCTACCTGCTGTATTGCTCACTGCTTTCACATCACCCACATGCCCCATGCACTGCCCCTGCCTCAGACAGAAGTTACCTTGGGCACTTCTGGTGAGAATAGACACCTGAGAGCCCACAAGCCATTTATAAATAGAGTTTTTTTATTATTATTTATAAAGTCCATTTACATAAAATATGATACTCTTTTTAAAAACTGCATATGTACAACTTATGAAACCCTTGCAAGTGCATACAAAAATGCCTTCAGTACTTTAAAAAAAAAAAAAAAAAAAAAAAAAAAAAGAACTTCAGTTTTCAGAGACGTGAACCTTCACACCAGGCAAACGTGGACACCACAGTTAAGACCCGAGATAACGTTACAGTCCCGTAGCAAAGTGTTGCAAAGAGCTTTTCTTTACCTAAGCTGCGCCGTCCCGGCCGGCAGCGGCGGAGAGCGGGAGCCGGCGCTGGCCAAAGGCAGGTCGGGCTCCTCACGCCGTTTTGTTCCTTTTTGGAATAAAAGGAAGGAAACAAGTTTCTCGTGTAGAAGCAGGTCCTCCTGGAGCAGCGCTTCCCGGGGCGGTTCGAGCTGGAGGGGCGCGGGGAGCTCCGCGGGGCGCCGCCGCCGTCAGTAGGCGCCGAGCCAGCCGGTGAGCTCGAGCAGGTCCCGCTCGTCGGGGCTCAGCGCCGCCTCGTAGCCGCTCTCCTCGGACGAGCAGGGCGAGCCGGGCGCCGAGGAGCCGAAGGAGGGCGACGCGGAGCCGTAGCCGCCGCCGCGGGGCGCGGGGAAGGCGGCGGGGGCGGCGGGGCCGTCGTGCTCGGCGAGGAGGCGCTGCAGGGCGCGGATGTACTCGACGGCGGAGCGCAGGGTCTCCACTTTGCTCATCTTCTTGCTGGCGGCGCCGTGCGGGACGTGCTGCCGCAGCGCCGCGAAGCCCAGGTTCACGAGCCGCACGCGGTTGCGCTCCCGCTCGTTGCGCCGCGCCACGGCGGCCGCCGCCGCTCCCCCCGCTCCCGGGCCCGCTCCCGGGCCGGGTCCCGGGCCCGGGCCGGGCCGCGGCAGCGCGGCGAAGGCCAAGCGGCGCTTGCAGCGCAGCAGCTCGGGCGAGGCGGAACGGCGGCGGCCGCCTCGGGGGGGCGGCGGCTGCAGGGCCCCGCCGTTCATGGGCGCGGGGCGAGCGCGAAGGGAGCGCGATGCAAGAAAAAAAAAGGGGGGGGCAAAAAAAGTAGCAAAAAGTGCAAAAGTGATAAAAATGCAAAAGCGATTAAAAAAAAACCACACACACACAAAGAAGCGGGCGGCGCTGGCGGTGCCTGCTCCCCCGTCGGGACGGGACGGGGCAGGACAGGAGCGTGCCCGGCGCGTGGGGCCGCTCCGCGCCGCTCTGCGGCCGCCGCTGCCGCCGCCCGCCCCTTATCAACACGCGGCGCCGCCGCCGCCGCGCGCGGGGCCCCGCACGCGCCGCGCCACGCGCGCCCGGCCCGCGCCCCGCGCGCGCTCCCCGCCCACGCGCGCCCGGCGCGTGCCGCCCGCGCCTGCACCTGACTGCACCTCGGCTTGTTTTGCCTCGGTTTTTTGCTTTATTTTCCTTTTTAACTTTATTTTACTTACTTAATTTCTATTTATTTTTTTTTAAGTCAGCTTTGCTGGCACAAGGTGCGTATCCCGCGCTAACTAGCAACTGTATCTAGATGTATTGTGGTGTATTATGGCCAGGGAGCAACAATGCTGTGCTTGTATTGTGTGGTCTTTAAAAAGAACTCCTGCTCCAAATCTTCCTCTGAGGAAAGAGGAAGCTCCTTCCTTTGAAGATGTGCAAGAGGAGAAAGAATCTATATTGAAGAGCAACACTCAAGAGTAATAACTGGATTTTTGTCGTACAAAAACAATTCCAGGGAAAGCTTTTAAACAAGTATCGCATGGTTCACACGTGGGTAAACCCTGTCTCAAGAGAGAACACGCAGCCTCTAGCGCTTGCACGCTTGATGCTCACGCACAAGCTCAGCTACAATCCTGGCTGCTCCGAAGCAGCTCCGGAGCTGCTGAGCGCGATGGGTATTGCCAGCCCGCTGCGCGTTCGTGGGACCCAGCCTGCACAAAGCACAGGGCAGCTGCCCATGCTTTTGTACCAGTAAAGCCAGTTTCCTCATGGGCTGGAGGAAGGTACATCCAGTACTCTGAGAAATGTAATCTTATTTAAAAATCTCTTTATAAAGTTAATGACTATGTAAGCTCCAGTAAAACGAGACATCATTAAACTCTGTAGTATGAACGTTCACAAGAGGCTTCCTGATCGTAATCTGAGGAGCAAGTGAGCACTCAGAAATACCCTATTTCCAAAGGGCAAGAGAGCAGGGAGAAGAAATTCTCCTCTAAAGGCACACGTATGGCCAAAGCAATGACTGCAGCACTGCAAGGTGCCATGAGGCTGCACAGGAGGGCCCCATAAGTAGGGTCCCTTCACCTCCCAGCCCCAAAATGGGAGCTATTCCTTGCACCTGCTGAAGGTGAGAGCAAAGTGCTGCCACCTGGCTGTGTGCATGGGTGGGGGGAAGAGGGCAAGTGAAGTGCTGGATCCGTCTGTGGGGACCCAGCTGCCTTGAGCTTGATGGTTCCAGGTGGCCAAAGCTTTCTGGGAAAGCAAGGGAGAGGCTGGAGAGTGTGAGCCCAGGAAGGAAACAGTGGTGGCTCTGCTCCTCTGGGTGGGTAGGTGCAGCCTTTCTGCCAGGCTGGGCTCCTCTCCTGTGTCTTTAGCTGGGAGTGAAGCTCAGGTTGCATGTTTAGATCTACCATTTGCAGTGCTTGGCTTCTGAGCAGGTATGGTTTGTAGTTAAGGTGCTGTCTGCGGGAGCGAAAAAAAAGCCTTTGGTTTAGGTGGTATTGTGTGGATTTGTTTTTTGTTTTTTACTAGTAGGTCATTTCATTTTCAAGGAGAGGAAAAAAAAAAAGGGTGTTTCAGTTTATTCTTTGAAGGGAAATCCCTGCTTTCAACTTGTGCTCCTTTCAAATGTGTTGTTTCTTGGAACTGCTGAACTTTTTTTTATGACTCTCCTAGCATTTTTTTAACTCATCTGAGATTCATTTGAAAATGCCTTGGAATCATCTGAAGGTTTCTAAGGCACACTTTAGAAATTATTTAAAAAAAAAAAAAAAAAAAAGCCTTTGGAGGTTGCGTTATTTCTCTCTGCTTTTGTTTCTTCCAAGGCAGCCACAGGCAAAGTTGGTTTCCATTCACAGTGCAGTTGTACTGTGAATTTTAAGCTTGGCAAAGCCCAGCGCCCTCCCCCTTTTCTCCTCGCCTTCCCTTCTTGAAAAGAGACGGCGCAGGGTTTAAAAGTTGATTTAGCTTTGATTGTGTGCGTGTGCTATACGAATGCTAAGCAGCCTCTGCAACGCGGCCCTGGGATGAGCCAAGGAATGCAGACTTTGGCGGTGCGCTCCCTTGCCGTCTGTCTGCCTTTTATTATAGCCCTTTTTCTTTTTCTTTCTTTTTTTCTTTCTAGCTTGCTTTCTTTAGAGCTTTTCAGCAATTAATGTAGCTGATGTGTGTTTTGGTGAGAGGAGAGGGCCCTAGGGGTGCTTTTATTTACAAGCCAGTTGAGAATCGAATAAAACAGTGTTACAGGCAGTAGACAAAAGAGCCCCGCTGTAACTTTGGCACATTCGGAGCCACTTTGTGCCGCGAAAACAGCACTATTCTGTGAAAGCAACGCGCCAGCTCTCTGGCCACCCGCAGCTGGACGTGTGGAGGACTTCCCAGCAGCCAGGGTTATTTACTGCCACCTGCCTGTAGTATTTTGGGCCTTCTACCCCCTTTTTGTGCTCGGGTTGATAACCAAAGACTGGGCAGGAAGTCCTGGTATGGAGCTGAGGTCACCTGTCGTTTTTGTACCCAACTTGAAAGTGGGAAGTTGGGAGGTAGAATCTCCTACCTCTTGGGAGGTAGGATGGCCTCAAAACATGTGTTGTGAGCTGTTCCTCTTGAAAGCATAGGGCTGTTCACTCTGACAAAGACCTCATCTTGTCCCAAACTGTTCCTGAGGCCACAGAGTCAAACAAGTACTGTAAAACTCCTTATTGCAGCCATTGCGACAAGCATGTATGCCACGGCTCCATTCACTGTGGTATGACGCAGACGGGTGCACAATATACTTCCCTGAACAGGGCTCCAAGCCCCTAATGTCACGGGCTTGCTGGCTCTGTGACCATTTGTGTGTCTTGGTTATTCACGGTAACTGTTATGAATCCTCTTAGATTTATTAATCTCATAAAAAGGTATATGCATGAAGAAGCACATATTTTAAGGTGAATTTGTTCTGGTGCCTCACAGAGGATTTATTAACGTATGAGAGACGAGGAACAGCTGTACACTCCCTTTCTTAAGGCAAGCCACCCTGCAGTGGGAGAAAGCGTGTGTCTGAAACAACAGACTGACCAGGAATATAGGTACTTGCTACCAACCTAGATAAGGCAGGTATTTAAATGCAGGTGTTCAGAATTACTTTGAAAGCTTTGTGAGGCAGTTAATATGCCCATTTTTATAGTCAGAGATGAAAGGAAATGGTGCGTCTTCTGGCAAGAGAAGAGGAGAGCTTCAAAGGTGAGTTGGAAGTGATTTGGTGACCCCTCAGGTGGTCCTGCAGTGAGGTGCAAGGTCCCAGAGGTGTGTGTGGAACCAGAGGCCTTGTAGAAGGGGGAAGATTGTCCATCTCTTCCATATAGCAATGAGCATCTCTGGCTATGCTGCTGGGCTTTGTGGCTAAAATCATGGTTTCTGCGCTCTCTTCCGGAAGCAAGAAATGTGTTCAGCATTGAGCATCCTTTGGAGTTTCTCTTGCTTATAATAAGTAGTCGTGTATGCACATTAGCCAAATATGGTATTTAGAGGTCCAAGAAATGCTGCCACCGCAGTATGTGGCAGCTGATGACAGGCTGGGACGTGGTAGTAGAAGTACCCGAGGGGGTGCATTGGTGAGCTTGGAGCTGCCCGCAAGCCTTTCCTGGCCATAGGAAAAGCCGTGTGGAATTGCACTGAGGAATTAGGAGGCAGGGACTCACCTGTGCATTGCTACTGGAGGATCTCTTAGCCCTTCGAGGTGCCTCCTCACCTTCCAGTGGATGATCTTCAGCTCTTAGCTCTCTTATTTCGAAGGAGGAAAGGAAAACTCAGCTTGCAGCCGGCTTTCATGGGTTGTGCTAGCCTGTGGGGACCTCTAGTGTGAGATGCGATCTGCACAGGATTTTCTGTGGTGCTGTGTGTAAGAGTTTCTTGCAAACTTTCATTTCACAACGTTAAGTACCTCTATGGATCAGGCCTTACTGTACTTAGACTGGTGAGCCGCTCCCTGTTAGACTGTAATTCCCCTCACTGCTTGTAGCTGTCTCTGTTGGAAACCCTCCTCTCCCTACTATAGTCCTTCACATCCTTCCAGGATCGGTTTCCAGTTTATCCAGCACTTTTTATGCAATGCTGGAGCATGGAGAGACACTTTCAGTTGTATCTCGGGACGATGCCTCGAGGCATTTTGCAAGAAAGCTCACTCTTTCCTGGGTAGTGATGTACCACGTCATGCTGCTTCCTGTACAATGTGGCTTTCTGTGGCTCATCTTCTCTTGTTTCTCTGTGCTCTACAATGTGCCTCTTCCCTCTTTCTTTCCTTCCTTTCTTTTTTTTTTCCTTTTTTCTTTTTTCTTTCTCCATTCTTCTTTGATATTTTATCATAGTTAGTGTTATTGTTTTCGGATGCTTTTTGCTATTTTTTTCCCCCTCCTCCTCTGTCTTTGCCATTTTGGGGGAATGTGGCTCATTCTTCATGACTCTGTTTCATCTCTTTCCAGCTCTGAAGTTAAGGATTATTAAGGCACTTAGCCTCCCTTTGTAGCAGAGGCTGTTTGAGATCTGTGTTAGGGAAACTTTTCTTTTTTTCTTTTTTTTTTTTTTTTTTGGTGTGTCTATTTCCCTTTTCACACGCAGTTACAAAGGCAACTGGAGACGTGAGAGTCAAGCTGGGCTCTTGCCCCCTGTGATGTGTCTGCTGTGGCTGTGACGTACTGCCTTTGAGCTCTGCTCTGCAGCTCCATCCTTCTCACAGTGATGCTGCTCTGCTGCTCGTAAGGAAAGGCAAGTAAAATATGGAAAAAGAAGAATTTGGCAGTTTTTTTGTTTGTGGGAGGACTAGAAGTTAGCTCAGTCTTCTGTCCTTTGGACCTTCAGTCTTCCAAAGAAAACTGAGTCTTCTTGTATCAGGTGGATATTTTTTCTTATAACCATTTTCAACACTATGTAGGTGTCTCTTCTCCATCTGGAAATACAAGCTTTTAACAGAGTTTCAGCCAAATATTACTGCGATTTGGTGGGCTGGGTTTGTTTTTGTTGGTGGTTTTTTTGGATGGAGAGGATTAAATCTTAGGAAGATCAGGTTGGGCTTTCTTGACGTACTCTTTAATCAACAGATTACTTTCAAATAAATTTTTTAAGAAGTTCACAATGAACATTAAGGAACAATGATCATTAAGCAGCACTGCTTCTTAGTGAAAATGGGGTATTTTGGTGTTGAGTTTTGATTTGTAAAAATTTGGGGGGGGGTTGTTGTTTTCTTGTTTTTTGGGGGGGGGTTTGGTTTTCTTGTTGATTTTTGGTTTGCTCTGAACTCTGAAAAACGTTGTTTTCCTTCCTGCTCTCCTTTCCTTCCTGTCTGGCTGCAGTAGATCATGGAGGACCTGGGAAGGCGAGGACCATGCATGGTGGTGGGATTTACCGCCCCGGCTAGAGGAGGTGTCTCTGTGCGTAGGTGGAGACTACACTTCCCAAGAGGCCCTGCTGCGAGCGAGCCCCAGTTTGGCTGAAGCCCCGGCCTTATCGAGAGCTGTGGGGACCTGCCACTGAGGCAGCAAAGCTGCCTACAGGACCGAGGTGCGGGATGAGGACCACCAAGTGCCAGCTGCTGGCCACCAGCCTCTGCGCCATGGTAACCAGCGGGGGACGGGGGCACCTCCACGCGAGCGGGACCCCCGCGCCCAAAGGTCTGGGGGGTTTCTCGCTTTCCCACGTTGTGCTTTTGAACACGCGGAGGGCAGGCAAAGCCAACTGCCCTCCGCGTTATCACCCCGGCCTCAGCGGTTATCGCTGGCTGCCAGCGTCACCGCTGCTCCCTGATAGACTTCTGGTTTCTCAAGGCTGTCGATGCAGCGCGACGGTTTCGCAACCCGTGGGGAGCCTTTAACGGTGGAAAAAGAAGGGCTGCGGCCGTCGGGCTCAGCTGTTCTTAACGCTCGCTGCTAAAACCCCGGGTTTAAAAGAGCGAAAGATGGAGCTTGACTTGGCTGTAACTGCACTTGTTCCTGGTTTTGTGATTAGTCATAAAGGTACTTAATGAGGTTATCAAATCATAGGGCTTTGATGGAAATATATGAGAAAGAAGGGCCCCTTTGAGGACTTGGGTGCTTGCACTGCAGAACAACAGCAGTTCTAGGGATCTGCTTTCCCTCTTTTTTTTTTTTTTTTTTTTTCTTTTAATTAGCTTTTGATACGAATTTAATGGGAGCTTCCTGTCATCTCCTGAGGAATTCGAGGAAAACAATACCGGTGTTAGAGCTGATGGGAAATTATGGAAACTTTTAAATACTTTTTCTGGGTGTTTTTGAGTTTTGCTGGATTTTTTTGTGTTTTAACTTGATCAAAACTAATTTTCTCTCTCCCTGCCACCAAGTTTGAAAGTTCTGCAGTTAGCTCGAAGAGGGATGGAGACTTAGGAAGAGTACAATCAAAGGTACAAGTTAATGCCTTGTTTCAAAATTTCTAGTTTCTCAAAGTTTCAGCATTTCAGAACTGCTGACTTCAGTCGCTGTACATAGCGCTGTCCTCCAAGAGAGGCTGTTAACGTTGCAGACTACGTCATTTGGACAAAGCCCAAGGAGGAGTTTTACCAAACATATTCAAAGAACGTGCTAAGACAGAAGTGACTGTGGAGGGCTGCAGTCATATTGTTGCTGTTCTGTGGATTTATTCAGAGCAGCGTTTCTCAGAAATCTGAGCTGGCTAGTGCCGCACTTAGCATTTACTGGGTGTGGGCAGAGATATGCAATAATGCACAGCAGTAAAGGAACAGCACTTGCTGTAAATCAGATTACTTATAACCAGAGTATGCTACAGTTTGGATGCATTTAGTCCTTAAAACTATAAATCTTCAGCAAGAGCCATTAGGTGAATCTAGAAGAACGGTTCATACCTAGAAGGATGTGAAAATTTCAGACACCTCACTTAAATGTTTAACATGGAGACAGCTGCCCTGTGTTTCCATGCTGTAAAGACGTACGGTTGAAAACTTGTCTTAGGAGGCAGAAGTGGACTCGCATCTTCTTATCTTCAGGGTCTGTCACACTGGAGGTTTGAACTCTTTTTATCTTGTCCACTCTTGCGGTCTCTGTCTTGGCTCTATTGCCTTTTGGCTTCCAAGGAGCTGCCATAGATCAGGATGCCATCAGAAATGCCAGGACTTGCTTTGGGCAATGCAGAAGGCAGTACGATGGCAGTCACTTGGTTGCCCTTATAAATCCCGTTGTGTAGTCCACAGAGGAGGTGGCTGCATGGGTGTTCTACGAAAGCATCAATCCTCTGGCTTACTCCTGGTACAGTTTTTTTTTTTTTTTTTTTTTTTTTTTTTTTTTTTTTGCTGCTACCACTAGCTAAGAGACTGCACGTTTCAGTGGCACATGTGCGCATCATTATGCAGGACAGAAAAAAGAGCTTTAGTAAACTTACATGTCCAGGGTTTGTACTTTCATTTGCCTTTTGGGTTATGGGCAATGCTGCTTGAATTGAGCTTTTTGCCTCTAGGGTAGGACTCAAAAGTACCACGTATACCTTAAAACTTTGCATAGCTCATCAGGAGCTGCTGCCTTTCAACTCCCTTCACAAATATCTTCTTTTTCAGCTGCTGGGGCTGTCGATTGCCGCACTGAGCACAGTCACTCGCTTCGGGCTCCACTTCACCCTCATCAGCAACGTTGCTTTTGAGAGCAACTCCTACAAAGTTATCCACAACACAGGTATGTTGCCATCACCTCCTAGTGGGACTTGGCTGAGCCCAGCATCTTCAAAGCATCGTGGACATTCAGGAGGAAAGTCCCATGAGGAAACAGGGCATGGTCTTTGGAGTACACAATTGTCCAGAAAACTTTTCCTGTTTTGGACCTGCCATTGAAGAATGGCCCTGCTGTGTTTTCTTGGCCACATCTACACTGCCCCGACTGAAAAAAGGATAAATAGGAGGATGATATCAGGATTGCAGCCCTGCTTCTCCATCTTTAAGCACTTGGGTGGGTTAGGCTGGCAGGTAGAAGGAAAAAATGTTGAGAAACAGAACAGAGCAGGAGTATGAGGAGAGAGGTGGTTACGGAGGCTGGAAGAGAGTTTAAAGAAAGGAGAATGGGAGAAATGCATGGAAAAGCCTCTTCCTGCAGGAAATGTGGTTTGTTTCCTGGCTTAGTTCATGCTCTGAACTGTACAGAGGTGATAAGGGGAGGACTACACAAATTAGCCAAGGGAGAAACAGAAACTGAGTTTCAGATAAAAGGCTAGCTAAGAGCAAAGTGATGAGAGCAGCCCAAATACTGAAATAGTCTGTTCGTGGCTGGTGCACTTGTTTCTGCTTCTTCTCTGAAACCGTACTTTGGGCTAAAGCATCCTCACACTTCTCTAGCTGCTGGTACCAGCTCCAGTTTGCCATAAAATAGGCAGATGTAAATACAGTTGTCTCCCAGACTTCTCACTGCTACCCTGTGCATTAGGGTTATGTGAACTGACACTTAATTCAGCCTTGCAGGCCCTCCTTTATGAGCCACCCTCTGTTGCTTAAATACCAAGGCTTTGAGTGGTCTTTCTGCTTGCTTTGCTCACAAGTGTGGATTTTCTGCACCGTTTAGCCCCCATTCTGCAGTACAACCTCCCGGGCACCCCGAATCCTCCCATGGGGTATGCCTACGACCCTGCTTTAGCCAGGAAACCAGAGTGTGGCTGTTACATGAGATTAGGGGCGCGTGAGCTCGCGATAGGGGCTGCGCGGCAGCCTCTCCTGTTCCGTGCCCGCCGGATCGGGGGATCTGCATCCGGCTGCTGGAGTCGCTGACAGCTTGTGGTCTGCTGGGGAGGGGGGCTGGCACGTTTGCAGGGTGCCCCGCTCTGCTGCAGTCAGGGGGTTACTCGGAGACTTACAGTTTTGCAGGAGAGGCAGGCCATAAAGATATGAGGAGCACTGAAAAAGTTGTACGAGATACGAGTTCTCCTGCAACCAGCCCTCTTGGAGCAGGTCCTCAAAACAGACTGTTTGGTCTCTATTTGGGTGAAAGCATCTCTTCCCTTAGGGGCGGCCCTAAAGCCTTCGTGTGTAACTGCAGCTCCCCGTCTGTCTTCCTTCCAGCTTTCTGCGTTGGGATGTGTCTCGGCATGATGCTGATCCTGGCTGCCCTGCTGAGCTCCGTGGCCACGGTGCGGGAATCGGAGCGTCTCACTGCCATGGTACGTACCCGGACTGGCCGGGTGGGAACAGCCTTCTGTAGCGTTGAGCTAAGGAGAGTCTTCACCTCTCCTCCCTTCCAGCCAGCTCTTAAGGGTGATCCTTGTTCTGTGATATCCACGGTATTTTATTTCTTTCTCACAGAGCTGTCACTCTGTGTGTGCTTCTGTTTTTGCTTTGTTGTTGTTGTTTTGGTTTGTTTTCTCTTGCTCCCCTTTGCTGGAGCATTCTGTAAATGTCTGTTGCAGTGATGGTGATGAGCATGTGAAGCATGTGGCTTTTGGCAGAGATGTCAGCCTTAGCCTCAAGAGAAACAGCAGAGTGGCCCCTCGAGAGCTGGAAGGCCTTTCAGCTCACGCTGTGTGGCGTGAAATGCCTGTTTGGGCCCAGACCATGGCAGCATGGCATTTGCAGGGAGTTTAGCGTGCACGAAGCAGTGAGTTAGGAGGAAGCTCCTTTTTGAAGAAGTGTTTTTTCCTGGTATCAGCAAATATTGGGAGTGGGATACCCTAACCTGGCCATAGTCAGGGTTATTTGAAGGGGCTGTAATGTGGCTGTAATGACAGAAATTGGCAAATGTGGTGACATAAATGGTCCCCAGCACGAGCTGTGTGAGGAGCCGTGTGCTTGGCCTCTCCTCTGTATTTAGCCACTGGAGGGGGCCAAGTCCCCGCACTGGCGGCAGGACCACCCGGCACCGCTGCGTCCATCTCCTCCCCACGGTGAGTTTTGGGTTCCTACTGCTTGGCAAGGCCCGTGGTTTGATCTGTGATCAGCAGTGGGAAAGGAAGGCAGAGCGCCAGTCTCTCAGGTCTGGCATGGGATGTGGTAGGAAGCAGGAATGGGATTCAAACTCACAGAGCACCAAGGCTTGTTCTTTTTTGGTGTTGTGTCCCCTCAGTCACAGGAGAAACAATCAATCCCTCACAGCCTTTTTCCTCTCTTTAACGGAGAGGATTTTTCAACTTTCCTTGCTATTGATTTTAAAGGAATTTTCCTTCTCTATAATGGTCTTGTTTCAAGCCCATTTAATTTGCTGTTTAATCGGAGAGGGAAGAAGCTGCAGTATTGACCTCTCCCACCTGGCAGTGTGGGAAAGCAAGCAGCATCCGTGGCACACGCACGTCGACGTGGCTGTTCCTTAATCCTCTGCTCGGGAAGCGCTAGCAGGAGGAGCGTCGCCCTGGTTGATGACCCACCCCCTGCGCAGATCCCGTCTCTAAAATCCTGGACCGTTTCCCCCAAAACGCAGCTCCTCCTTCAGCAGAGACAGAGGGGATAGGCTTGTTGACTGTCCTCCAGGGATACTTGTGGTGAGCCTGTGGATCCTTGCTTCTCCGTGGTACATCGTTCAGTCAGTCCTGAACATAAACATCCTGTAGGCTGTGTTCGTATGGAAGGGGAGGAGAAGGAAGGAAAGCTGCAGCTCTGCCAGCACTGCTTGTACAGAGGAAAAGAGCCTGCCCAGATTGGAGCACAAAGTACCTTAAACTGCTGGACAGATGGAGAGATGGGGAGGGGAAAAAACAGCCAAGAGAAAGCAACATACCCTCCAAAATATCCCATCTGAAATACTGGCACCTGAATTTTCCAAGCTGAAAATCGCTAGAGCAAAATGTGTTCAGGACAGATCAGCTGTTCTGAGTGCTGGCTCCAAACACCTATTGGGATGGAAAAGCGTCATCAAAAGCCCGATCTGAGTGACGTGCCAGTGGGACCAGCACTCAGCGCCAGCTCTTTGTTCTGCTGTTCCCAAATGCATAATTGCAGCAAGGGTGCCAAGGGCCCTGCATGGCCCAGCAGCGTGTGCTGTGAATGTGCTTCGGGCGCGTTCCTGCATCGTGCCCCGCTCCCAAGCATGAAATCCATCCGAGGATCCCTGGCTGTGGGCGATTCCTCACCCGTGCGGAGCCCTCCTACCGCGAGGGGTGGGTGCAGGAGGGATGAGCCGAAAGGTTTGAGAGTCCTTAATTCACTGATTTGTTTTCTCCAAATGTCTTCTAATGTAATTAAGGAGTTGTGCTACACAAAGCCTTCTGGCTGGGAAAGGAAAAAGCAGCCCATAATTCATTTATAAGCCCTTCTAGGAGCCGTGTAATTGCTTATTGCAGGCTGGCTGGGGGGTGAGCTTCCCAAGTGCCTGCCTTCCATGTGCCCGTGGAATAACGCCGCGTCGAAGGAAAGGCAGAGCAGGTAGGAGGGTAAAGGGCTGAGGTGAGGGGCTGCAGCTCTCCCTGATGACACGTTGTTAACAGTTACAGATGTTTGCTGCAAATGCAGGAGGACAGAGTGCTAGCAAAGGAAAGTGGCACAGGACCTTTGTCTTTTGTATCTGCTTTAACTTTAGTTAAGAAAATGATCTTCCATGTTATAGGGAAAAGTTTTCTTCGTTCTGACTTCTGTTTGATCTTTCTCTGTGTTTTTTGGTAGCTACTTGCCTTTCTCATCTCTCTGAGGACTAGATTATTTTTAAAATGTTGCTAAAATCAAATTTTCATTGACTAAATTTTAAAGCAGTATTTGTCATCAAGCAAAAAGTCTGATTATCCTACTCCCCATCCCCCCTAAAAATAAAATTAAAAAAAAAAAAGAGCAGGCATATATAATTCAAGTCTTTCATAAGAGCCATGCCAGGTTTTCCCCTGGCCCCTGCAAAGGAGCCTGTAAACAAGACAACTGTGAGTTGTGAAATGCCAAACAGTTTCATTCCTGGAACAAAATTTCTCTGATGGTGCCTCATCCTGGGTTGAGAGAAATATAGATCAGGCAAAAAATGGACAAAACCCACAAAAAGCTATTTTGCTGGCATGTTTACACTTGTTTCGAGGGTTTGAAATGACATGTTTTTTTCCTTTTTTACTATGGATTTGGTGGTGTGGTATGACAGGTTTTTTCCTTGCTTGTTTGTTTTCCATTTTAAAGCCATATGGCCTTAAGCAAAGGCTTTTTGGTAAAACAAAATGAGTAACAGTAACATTCCTTTCTTTAAGCTTGCATTTGACAAATGTTTTCACTTTTTCTTTTTTTTTAATATTCCAGCAAAGTTTTACCAAAATAAAATTTTTAAAAACAAGCTTCACTCAAATGGACAGCTTTCCCCAGACAGGCAGCTTCTTTCAGAAGGGGAATGCTTAGATAGAAAAACGTGCCAGGGCAACAGTTTCCAGCTGGTGCTCGTTCAGCATCTTTTGCCATCCCAAGGCCACGCTCCGGATTTGATATCAAGATTCATATTTGATGAGCCCATTTGGCCTTCAAAGGTTTCACATGCACTCTTGCTTCTCTCCCTTTTTTTAATGTAAATTCTTTGGTCCAGCTGTCACAATAGGCAACCAATGTTTACATCAGGCCTTTTTTTTTTTTTTTTTTTGTTAAAACTTGCTCAAATAGAGCCGCAGCATCTCTAACTTCCAGCTTTGCAAGTTTAGCAAAGAATACAAAAGTCAAGCTGCCTTCTATGTCATTGTCACTATTGTTTATACAGTTCAGGGTCAGTTACTGGCCTTGGTTATATTTCTGTCTTCCTCCTGTCTAAACGGGACAGGGCTGATTTAAGAAAGGCAACTTGGCTCTGCGACTGGTGTGGTGTTAATAGCTGCGAGGTGCCGGCTGGAGTCAAATCCAGCTCGTTTCCCAGAGCAGCTTGTTCTCTCTCCTCATCACCAACTAGTATATAGACTAAATTCATTTGGGTGGGGATTTCTGTCTGACTGGTTGGGTTTTATTTACCCCTCTTTAAAGCTGATGTCTGAATTCTAAACATGGAGGAGACCGTATGCCTTGAATAAGGAGGTGTTATCTCTGTATGTGGTCCTGCTTCCATATAATAGCATACTGTAAATGTTTTTCTTCCCCCCGCCCCTCCACCCCCCTTTTTTTTCCTCATTTTTTTTTTTCTCAAGAGGAAGTTGGGCAGAATAGGTTAGCTGCTACACAGGAAGGAGAGAGCTTTTTCTGGTCAACCCCTACACAAGGCCACAGTGTAATTAGAGGGTTCCTGTGGGAAAATGATGGAGTTATTATACAGCTAATTTCTAATCGAGTAACCAGCATTATGAGAGATGTTAAGAAGGTGATATTTTGCTGTAATTTTAAACAATTTTGCCAAAGCTAGCATATAAAATATGATCCTAAGGTGTTTCCAAATAAATATGCTCTCCTCATGCTGTAACTGGCAATGTTTTCTCTTTGTCCTCAGGGATTTTTCTGTTTTGCTCTTGCATTCTGCGGATTGATACCAGCTGCCTTTTGGAGATACACTCACAGGACAGAGGTAAGCGCCGTTTACTAGGAAATACCACCAAGCTCTCATCTGATAGGGGTTTTGTGGCAGCGATTTTTTTTGTATAAAAGGAACATCTGGTGGTAATTAAGGCATCCTTGTAGAGGCCTATCAAATACATCCTCTGTCATATCCGTCCTTTGCGAGCAAGGAGGCTGCTTTTACCAGCTGCCTTTCTGAAAGGATCATCCAAAAGGGAAAAGGGGCACACAGGGTGTTTGTCACAGGGGCCCTCAGAACAAGTAATTTCTCTCGAAAGCAAAATGAAATGAGAGTCTTGTTTCAAATTCTGTGGAGTTCTCTTGTGGGTTTCTTTTTTTTCTTTAATATGCTTATGTTTTCAGCCAGCCTAGTTTCTGCTAAAATCAACTGGAAGTCTTTACGTCAAAAACCACAGTAGATTGTGACTGTTCTGCTTGCCTTTTCCTGTGGTCATGGCCAGGAGATAAACCTCCAGGTAGTGCGTTTATTAGATCTCAGCAGTGACAGAGCAAAAACGCAAATATGAGACGAGGGCTTGTGAGTTGCTGTCGCACAAAGACAAATGGACCAGAAGGAGAGGGTTTTCAAGGGTCTCGTGTCAAAGGTCAAATCTGCAAGAAAGTTGGGTTTTGGATTGGTGTCATGTAGAGCACTGGTGACATAGGAGATGGTGCTGGAGTTTTGGTGGCAGTTCTGTCCAGTTTTGCTGGGTGAAGGTGGTGGAGAAAGGAGCTGTGGATGCAGGGCTCCTGCTCGCTCCCCAGCTGGGGCAGGTGTCTCCTGAGGACGATGTGGCCAAAGTCAGAGAGGTGCTGAGAAAGCCCAAGGCAGGGTGCACGGTGGCAAGGCCTATGAGGGACAGCACTGCTGTGTCTGGGGCCAGTGCCAGGTCTGACCTCACTCCTGGTCAATGGGGGTTGCAAGCTCTGCTGGGAGAAGCAGAAGAAGAACTTATATTGAAGCTTTAAAAAGCCTAGACTTCTCTTTGTTGTGTTGCAATCATTTTGTTTTCAGTCTCCTTCCTTTTTAAATGAATTAGACAATGCTTCTGGTTCTTGATTCCTCATCTCTTGCTCCTCACTCATAAATTTTTTTTTTTTTTTTTTTTTTGCCTCTTAAAAGACTTCCTTCTCAAAAGCTGCAAAGTGCTGACATTCTGGATTACTATTGGAATGTGACATGGGTTGTATGCTGTTAAACAACCACTCAGATAAGCATTTCATACTTGTATATATACTTCATGAGTGAATTAAGTCTGAGCTCCTCATTCCCGGTCATGTCCCACAGTTTGAAATCCTCAGTCCAGCAATGAGGATATGGGTGATGTGGAACATCGTGTTGGTGGATTAGAGTCGGGTTAATCACATCAGCTCATTTCTTCAGGGTTACAAATGTTGCACAGGGATCTAAGACCAGTTTGTCAGGAAAAGGGTATCAGAGGCCTGGCTATAAGATGTCTTTCTGTGCTGGAAAAGCACAATCTCATGCTAGGATGCCTGCAACTATGCTTCTAAAGGAGTAGAAACGTTAGGAGGGGAGACATCAATCTCTTGCTCGGATCTGACCCACAAAATTCAACCCGCTGAAGCCCCATGTTACCAACATTAGTGTTCTGCACAGAAATTAAAATAACATCCTTCTGGAGGCATGAGACTGAAGGAAGATGTCTAGGCTAAAATGAGGGGCCCAGTCCTCCTTCTCTAGAATTATGTCCAGAGCTGATTGGTGCTTTTAATGAGAAAATAATGACTGGCCTATTTCCAAAGTATGTTTGTTTACCAGCTTCTGCAAAAAAAGATAATAAAAATAACCAACCTGTGCGAAGAAGCTGTGGTAAACCTCCCAGTGGCAGGGTTTCAAGTGGATCCTGATACTTGTCTCTCTCCTCTTCTGTTTGTAATGCATCTTAGTTCTCGTGTTCATGTGATCGATAGTGTTTGGTTAATAATAATCTGCAGCAATTAATCCATGGGCAAGCAACCCTGGCTGCTGAGGAGGGGAAGGAAATGTGTGTCTACAGAACCCCAGCTCTTAAAATGCAGAAAGGATGATGGTTAAATTACGACTAGTGAACCACATCTTTGCACGTCACTTGGATTTTGTCTTCTGTCTCTTGTACTTTTATCTGCTAGTATATGTGATTACAGTCCCTATTTCCTTCTAGTGGTTCCTTCTAGTGGTACTTGAGGCTTTTGCAGGAGCATATTGGTTTTGGTGAGACATTTCTGGTCTATGGTCTATGACCTTTTAGCCAGTTGAACTGAGAGCAGCAACCAGGCTTGCAATGGCAGTGTCAGGGTTTTCCAATGAAAAAGCTGAAGCCCAGGAGAATGGGAGTTTTTATCTGTATGTCAGAGTTTGTCCCCAGTTCACAAAGAAATACTTTGTATTTTGTCTCATGGGACCAAGAGAGAAGGTGGTGTTCTGCCCTCGGGAAACATGCTGCTGTCGCTGACAGCGATGTCAAAACTTCTTGGGGTGAGTTGCTTGCTCCAAGGAAGATCTGCAACGTGAATACTTGAAATCTGAAGGTTGTTAAATTTAACTTTTCTCCTGCTAGCCTTACTGCTGAGCCATTCAGAGGAACTCTTTGTGTGTCAGTGTTTCTTCCTTTGGCTTGTTCCTGCAGCCTGGTTCCTACCTGCTGTGCCCCACAGCTGCCCCTTCACCTCTGTCAGGCTCTCAGACCCACCTTTGGCTGTCCAGCTGTGGTAACCACTGTCATGGTGAGGATTTCGGGTGGTTTTCAGCCACACTGGGAAGTCCCAATTCTAGATGTCAAAAAGCTGAGTCTTATTTTCAAAAATAAACAAAAAACTCATTTTTATGGTGACTCTTTTCCCACAAACCACTGCCACTTTAGGCGAGGTCTGTTGATCATTGGCACTTTCGGCAGATGCAGCTGGGCTCTTAAATGCGGGAGGGACATAGGAGAGGCTTATGCCATGTCTGGCCCTGCTGATGGGGAAGGCTGCAGCTTCTTCCTCTCAAGCTGCAGCAGACCAGTGTTTTTTCTCTGCTTGTCCGTTAATCTCTATTTTAAAGGCCTCTCTGTCAAAGCTGGGCAGAGCGGCTGTCTTACAGACAGTGTAAAAGCCAGAATGGCCTTTGGTATTCCTGTTAATCAGTAGTACAGAATAGTTGGGAGGCCTTGGGTGGCGTTCTGGGCCTTGCAGTGAAACAGGCTGGAGGAATTTCAGTGTCACATCTCTGCTCCTCTTCTCTGAAGCTGCTTGGAAATTCCCTGCAGGAGCCCTGTGTATGTCCGGTGTGGTGATAGGATGAGTCAGTGAAAAGGAAAAAATGCTGTAGCATGACAGAGGTTTTGCAACAGAAAGAGCTTGTTAATTACAATGATTCATTAGCAGGTGAATGTTACCTTATACCAAGTGAATTATGATGCCCCAAACCATAATTTGAGGGGAAAGCTTGAAACAAAGCACTGGTGCAAATAAATGTGCTGAAGCGTTTTGCCTGTTTTGGCAGTAGCAGCAGCTCCTCTGACCATGGGTGGCCAGAAGAAAGAGGCAATTGCCAGTGCATTGGTCAGATTGACCTGGGGGTTTTGGAGCATGAGAAGCACGGTGTGTGTGTACGGTCAGGCCGCACTTTCCAGTCTGCTAATCTGCATCCGAGTTACTTTCCCCACATCTCCTTGGCCACCCCCAGGCCGTTCGTGCATGTTGGTTAGGTTTCTGTGTGTGCTGCTAATATAATGAGCAGATTTTCGAGCAGCTTTCAAAGTTGCACATGTAGAAGAGCAGTGGCACTCTTTTTGTGTTGTATTGTGTGTACTCAGAGAATAAAATCAGGATTTAGCCTTTTATCGAGAGGGGAGCTCCAGCCATGCCCACGCACATGCACTTTCTCGCGTGCAGCCTTGCTTAGCTTGGGGCTGTCTCCAGAGGACTCCGGGAAAAGGAAGCAGTGTTCTATATCCTGTGAGCCACAGCTGACAGGGTAAGTTTGTCCTCCCGCATATTTGAGACATAAATCACAGCCAAGCCTGTCCTCAGCAGAGTTGCAGCCTCCTAACAGCTGGTTTATAATCCCACAGTTTGCATTCCCTGCTCTCCCTGGTCTGCTGCATCCTCTTATCCAGCTCGGGGGACCTCTCAGCTTTTCCGAAGTGCAGATTTCAATCAAGGCCTCTTACACAGAGCAGCAGCTGCCTCCTCTGGTAGCGAGCAGGGTGATCTCTTTTGAGATGGTGCCTTTCCAAGAGGGCCTGGGATATTGGCACGGGGCTGAGATTCATGGTTACAGCTGTTGAATAAGGAGCACTGATACGGTCAGCTCCCATTCCTGAACAGCCTCCCTGTTCCTCCCCGCCCTGCGTGGGGGGTCATCACCAGACATGTCTTATCTGCAGCTCTTGCTCATGACAAACACATTTACAAAGTAAGATGAAGTGTTGCCGCTGTCTCTGGGATGCATAAAACATACACTTTCGTGTGCATGTATTTTTTTTCCTTTTTTTTCTTTCCTTTTTTCCCTATATTTCTCCCTGTGTCTTTTTTTTTTTTTCCCTTTTTCTATAATTCCTGTTAGTAGTATATGTTGGAGCAAATTCTTGCAGCAGCAGCCTCAGGCAGGCAGAGCAGCAGCCTCAGTTTGAGGGCAACCTCTAAATGCAGGTGTAAGTCATAGTGATTGAAATCCTAAACCTAAATGCAAGCTGAAGATGGGAAAGAAAACCTCCCTCTTTCTTAGTCTCTTTAAGTACAGCGACTCTTAGCGCTTGTGTTTTCGCCACCCAGCAGCGCCCCGCATCCCGCAGTGAGACACTGCTCCCTTGTTTGATGCATTTGCATTCCTGTTTTCTATAATTCATCGCTGCCCTGACGCTGAACCCGCTTGGTCCTTTTTCTGCCTGTTGTGTGGCAGCTTGCTCCAGGAGCAGCTCCGCTGGCAGGTTCCAGGGCTTTTATGAAACCTGATGGAGAGAAATACTTGAGGTTTGCATCAGGCAGAAGAGGCCTTGAGGCACTGAGGCTATGCAAGGGATTTGGAGAGGTTAGGGGAAAAGTAAAACCTATTTGGCATGTACACCAGCACCTGTGTGTGCTTTGCTGTTGATTAGCTCTAAGGAGCGTTCTTCCCCTCAGAAAACAGTTCTAGGTCCCTGCTCTGGGAAGAGGCATAAGTCATCCCTAATGGGAGCTGGCACCTGCTGGGCATGCTGGATGGACGTGTGGTCACAGGTGTGTTTCTGCCCCAGGGAAGCTCCCTCTCCGTAGCGTGTCGGGGAGGGAAGAGAAGCAGGGGCCCTGTGGTGGTAGGCGAGGGGTGAAACTAGCTGGGAGCTTCTCCTCAATGTCTTGCACAAGGATCCGGAGGAGACCCAGGAAATGGTCTTGTGGGGCTTGGCTAAGTTTCGCCATGTTTTTTGCACTTTCCTTTTGACTCCGTTCCTTTCCACCATTTCCTTGGTGATGGGCAAAGATACTTGGGGATTGCCTGGTCACACCCAAAAGGGTGTGTATGTGTGTGCATGAGTCTTAAAAGTTGGAACAAAAGGTGAAGGGCGCTTGGCTAAAAGCATCATTTGGATCTTTTAGCTCTTCTGTTGGTTGCTTGTGGTGACCACGAGCAGCCTGAGGGAAGCAGTGCTCCCTCAATGCAGTTTTCATGGGGGACTTTGAAGGCTCAGCTGGTTTGCAGTGTGCCCAGACTTGTGCATCTGTATTGATTGGTCTGAGGAAGCTCAAAGCGGTGAAGAGGAAGGGAGCGGTGAGTCTTAGGGAAATACAGACCTGCGCTGAGGCTGTGGTAACTGCCTTAGGTGTTAGGTAGCCGCTCTTCGTGCCGAAGACATGTGGAGGAGTGTTAGGTGTTGGATGAGATGTAGTCGGACCTGGTGCCCTGACGTGCTGTGCTCAGACGGCTCGTGTTGGTTAGCCCGGGTGGCATCCTGGCTGCGTGGCAGCGTTGCAGCTTCGAGGTTGCTTGCTCTTGAGCCTTATTAGCGAGAGCGAGCAGCATTACAGTGCTCCCACTGTTTATTTCTCCCTGCTAATTCCCCTTCTCATCCCTGTGCTGTTCTGTTTTCAATTTAACTCGATAGTAAGCATTGCAGCCTGCTTCTCCAGCTCCGTTTTTATCTATTTATTTTCTCCTCATTTCTGACGTGTTGTGAACGCATGATTCTGCATTGTGGGGAAGAAAGGCAAGGCGGAGGTAGTGAAACGCAGATGTGTTTCCTTACTGGAGCAAGGAAGGCTGTAGCGTGGTTTGACCGCTTTATTCCAGTTTCCTGTGCTAAATGCCTAGCATGCAGTTTGCAGCTAAGCAAGGGAACCAGTGGAGGCTGCCACTGAAGGAATATTTGAGTGATGTGTAATGAATACATCCCTCATAGCTGGAGCAAAAGGTGCTTGAGGTGTCGATTCCACAGCGAACATGCCTGGTGGTGGCCTCTCAAAGGCACGGAGAGCAGCAGGCTCCTTTCCCTGTGGTGCTAAGCGTGATCCCCTGGCGCAGGGGAGAAGGTGGGCTTGTCTTCGAGGAAGTTGTTTGGCCATGAAATAGCCTTTCCTTATGATTTAGGCAGAGTAAGTGCCTTATAATCATATATTCTGTTTCTTGGGGGATAAAGGATTTGGAGGATGATAAACAAGCACTTTTTAAGTGAAAAATGCTACTATATTAACTTAGTTGAAGTCAGTTACATCAGTCTTGGGGGCTGATGGTTGATGTTCCACTTGTACGTTCTCTCACCCATCTGTATTGTCCCTGATGGTTTTTTTAAAGAATAAACAGAAATGGGAGGCTGTAATTCTTTTGCTAATTTAGAGCTGCAACACTTCACTAAGTTCCTCCAGGGGAGGGGGAAAAAAAAAAAAAAAGAAAGAAAGAAAAAACTACTAATTGGTGTGACCCCTTTGCCATGTCATTTAACCTGGAGATTTTTCTCAAACTGAAGCCCAGCTAACACTTCAGCTCTCTGCCTTTTCTACAGACAAGGGCAGGAAACGCGTTCTCATTGCAAGGGAGAACTTTGTCCAGAAGTGCTCTTCCAACAGCAAGTCACCATTTCCACGCTAAACTGTTTTGAACCGTGCAGAAAGTCAGCAGCAGTAACAGGAAAATCCACTTCAATTGTGCTAATGTATAGGGGGAGTTTTAAGACCTTTTGAAAAGAAGCCCAGCCAGACTCTTCCTCTTCTCCAGCTGTATCAGCACCTTACGTGCTAACAGCTGTCAAAGCTAAAGGACAGGGTACATCTGTGGGTTTTTTTAAGGCATATTATTAAAAATATCAGCATAACCACTCAGAAATTTAAAAGGAATCCTATTGCTTAACTAAGAGCAAGCACCCTGGTCTTATTTGTTTCTTGTTCCTCCCCAACACCTGGCATAAAAATGGAAGGAGAAGATTATTCTGAGGCAGTGGGGCTGCAAGCTGCTCTTCGGTGGAGTGTGTGAGGGCAATCTCTTGGGGACAGTGATTTGGAACAAAACAGTGAAGCTCTCCAGTTCTGCACTGTGCTATGTCCCAAATCAAAGGGAATTATAGGGATGAATGTGCATGTCCTGGCCAAAGCGTACCCTGATGCAAGTTGTGAAACTAGGGACTGTATTTTCAGGCTTCGATTTTTTTTTTTTTTTTTTTTTTTTTTTTTACACATTAGAGGCACACAAGTTTTCATGCTGTTCTAGTCTGAGTAGACGTAACTGTGCATGACTGCTGGTCCAGAGCCTGGTTGCAGCTCAAGTCACTGTCCCCAGCAGAAAAGTTGCTAAGAAGGTGGTGGATTAGGGCAGTGTTTAGTTAAGCCTCCTATTGCCATATTGTACCTCTCATCCACTCTATGGCACAATCTAGAGATCAATACTGAGGCTTAGGGCTTTGTATCTATGTCTGAATTGCTTAAATTGGAAATCTCTTGGCACTAATCTTTGAAAACCAATTGCCAGACCGTGTAAAGATGTATAGCTTTCCCCTTCAAATTCACATGATTCTGGGGGGGGCGGGGAAGAAGCTGGATAAAAATGCTAGATATAATTACTAGATATAAATGCTGAGAATGGCTAATCAGCAAGTTGTACTCTCAGGCTTGCCTAGACACACATTTGTAAGAGGAAATTATTGCTGTAAAGCACTTCCATTTTAATCTGCGTGCTTTCAGGTCTTGGAGGCTGCTTTGCAAAAGGAAACATCAGTAGATAACTAAAAAGCCAGCTTGCAAGTGAGCTCAGATGGAGCATGTGATGCCAGGCTGTATTAGTCATTACGTGTCTGGAGATTACACTTCCCCACCTTCGTCACCATCACTGTTTTAGTGACGGTGGTGAAGTAGTGGCTGCAAGTTATCTAGATCATAAGCTCCTTTAGAAATAAATTTGTATCTTCTGTAGAGTACTGTGCACAGCTACATCACGTGCTGTATGTATAATACGGTATATAGCGCGGCTATATATGTGACAACACAAGTAGCTTTATCCCTGTATCTTAGGCTGGAGTTTGACTTCTCAGAAAAAGTTAAAAGATCTCTTGGATTGGAAAGCAGGCTGCTTAGTGTTCTTATTCCTAGGAAACATAAGGCCAGGACAGGACGTCAAAAAATTACCTTTTTCATTATTTTTCAATCCAGCTCTTCAGTGCAAATGAAAACTTCCTTTACTGAATCCATGTTTTACTTGTTGGTGCACCACTTGACCCAGACGAAGCCACCAAACCCCTTATAACTTTGGAAAAATCTTCTGACAGGTTACTTGAAACTTGATTTTTACCCCTTGTGATATGGGGAAATGCAAAATTCAAGTTATCTTTTTCAGCCCCCTTCTTTCTTCTCCTCTTTGGTTATTATTAGCCTATGTTAGTTCCATGCATTGGGGATGAGCAGGCAGAATGGGATAATATTAGAGAAATGTCTGTAATCATCTCAAGTGACCTGTTTTTCATAGAATGCTTAAGGTTAGAAGGGACCTTTAAAGGTCACCTAGTCCAACCCCCCTGCACACGCAGGGTCACCTAGAGCACGTGGCACAGGACTGCATCCAAGCGGGTTTTGAAGATCTCCAGAGAAGGAGACTCCACAACCTCACTGGGCAGCCTGTTCCAGTGCTCTGTCACCCTCACTGTCAAGAATTTTTTCCTTAAGTTCATGTGGAACTTTTGGTGCTTCAGTTTGTGGCCGTTTCCTCTAGTTCTGTTGGTGGCCACCAGTGAAGAGAGGCCAGCACCATCCTCCTCACTGCCTCCTCTGAGGTACTTGTTGACACTGATCAGGTCCCCTCTCAGCCTTCTCTTCTCTTCTCCAGGCTGAACAGGCCCAGCTCCCTCAGCCTCTCCTCATAGGGCAGGTGTTCCAGGCCCCTGATCATCCTCGTAGCCCTGCACTGGACTCTCTCCAGCAGCTCCACATCCCTCTTGTACTGTGGAGCCCAGAACTGAACACAGTACTCCAGATGCGGCCTCACTAGGGCTGAGTAGAGGGGCAGGATCCCCTCCCTTGACCTGCTGGAGACGCTCTTCTTAACGCACCCCAGGATCCCATTGGCCTTTTTGGCCACGAGGGCACACTGCTGCCTCATGGTCAACTTGTCGTCCACCATGACACCCAGGTCCCTCTCTGCAGAGCTGCTCTCCAGAAGGTCAGTCCCCAGCCTGTACTGGTGTCTGGGTTATTCCTCCCCAGGTGCAGGACCTTCCACTTGGCCTTGTTGAATTGCATGAGGTTTTTCACTGCCCAATTGACCAGTCTGTCCAGGTCCCTCTGGATGGCAGCGCAGCCCTCTGGGGTATCGGCCACTCCTCCCAATTTGGTATCATCAGCAAACTTGCTGAGGGAGCACTCTGTGCCTTCTTCCAGGTCATTGATGAATAAATTGAACAGGACTGGACCAAGGACTGACCCCTGGGGGACCCCGCTAGCTACAGGCCTCCAACTAGACTCTGCACCACTGATCACCACTCTCTGGGCCCTGCCATCCAGCCAGCTCCTAATCCACCTCACTGTCCACTCATCTATCCCACACTTCTGGAGCTTGCCCAGGAGGATGTTGTGAGGGACAGTGTCAAAAGCCTTGGTGAAGTCGAGATAGACGACATCCACCGCTCTGCTCCCCTCATCTATCCAGCCGGTCATTCCATTATAGAAGGCTATCAGGTTAGTCAAGCAAGATTTCCCCTTGGTGAATCCATGCTGACTACTCTTGAGCACCTTCTTGTCCTCCATGTGCCTGGAGACAACGGCCAGTATGAGCCGTTCCATCACTTTTCCGGGGATGGAGGTGAGGCTGACTGGCCTGTAGTTGCCTGGGTCCTCCTTCTGGACTTTTTTGAAGACTGGTGTAACATTGGCCTTCTTCCAGTCTTGTGGCACCTCCCCCGTTCTCCAGGATCTTTCAAAGATGGTGGAGAGTGGCTTAGCTATGGCATCTGCCAGCTCACGCAGCACTCTGGGGTGCATCCCATCAGGGCCCATGGATTTGTGGGTATCGAGGTTCCTTAGGTGCTCTCTGACCCAATCTTCCTCTACCCAGGGCAAGTCTTCCTCTCTCCAGGCTTCTTCTCTTGTCCCTAGGGCCTGGGGCTCTAAAGGGCTGCCCTTGGTAAACACCGAAGCAAAGAAGGCATTCAGCAACTCTGCTTTTTCTGTGTTATTCGTAACCAAGGTGCCCATCCCGTTCACCAGTGGACCCACATTTTCCCTGATCTTCCTTTTGCTGTTAACGTAGTTGAAGTTTTTCTTGTTATTTTTTAACATCCCTTGCCAGATTGCCTTCCAAACGTGCCTTAGCTTTCCTTGTCGCATCTCTGCATTCCCTGACTGCGTTCCTGTATTTCTCCCATGGGACCTGTCCTTTTTTCCACATTCCGTATACCACTGCCTTCTGCTTGAGCATTGCCACAAGCTCCTTGCTCATCCACGCAGGTCTCCTGCCCGCTCTGCCTGACTTCTTACACACAGGGATGCCCTGTTGCTGGGCATGGAGGAAGTGCCGCTTGAAAACTAATCAGCTCTCTTGGGCCCCCCTTCCTTCTAGAGCACTAGCCCATGGAATCTTTCTAAGGAGGCCTCTGAAGAGGCTAAAGTTGGCCCTCCTGAAGTCCATTGTTGCAAGGCTGCTTACAGCCCTGCCTCCTCCTCGTTGGACCCTGAACTCTACCAACTCATGGTCATTGCAGCCAAGGCTCCCCCCACCTTCACATCTCCTACAAGTCCCTCTCTATTTGTTAGCACGAGGTCCAGTAGCCCACTTTTTCCTCGTTGGCTCCTCCAACATCAAAGTTATCATCAACACACTGCAGGAACTTCCATGACTGTGCCTGGCTGTGTTGTCCTTCCAGTTGATGTCAGGGTAGTTGAAGTCCCCCATGAGAACCAGGGCCTGTGACTGTGAGGCAACATCCAGCTGACTATAGAAGGCCTCATCAACTTCTTCATCCTGGTCAGGTGGCCTGTAGCAGACACTTACCAGAGTGTCTCTCACGTTAGCCTGCCCTTTAACCTTTACCCACAAGCTCTCAACTCGCTCATCATCCACCCCCAGGTTGAGCTCCATGCATTCCAGTTGCTCTCTCACATAAAGAGCAACTCCACTACCTCTTCTTCCTAGCCTGTCCTTCCTAAAGAGCGCACAGGTCTTCCTATAGAGCATTCACCTCCAGGGTGTTAAGAAGATGTCAGAGTGTTGTGTTTTTGCTAGAGTAATTTCTAAGTGCAGCCCCTTAAGACCTAACTGAAAAGCCTTGCTGGGAGATGGGTTTGCTCTAAGAGCACTTTTTCCTCCCCATGCTGCCTCCCACTCTTATTGATCGACTTTTCTAAAAGCCAAATGTTACTTCTACTCTGATCAATATTGGTAAGAAAGTGACTGGAAACGAAGGAGAGATTTTGATCCCTGGTACTGAAGACAGTTGTCACTTGTGGAATTTTTTTTTCTCTTTCTTTGGAACCTGAGCAAAAGTTGGATAAATTCCAGGATTTATCAAGCCATCAGTTCTCACCTTTATGGTAAATACTTAGAATCTGAATTACCACTGAAACAGTCTGTTACTTAATTGACTCTATTCTGGAGAAACTCCAGCCTCACCGGGATAACGATATCCATCTGAGGTGTTCACACCTTCGTATTTTAGTCACAAATACCTCTTCTCACAGTGCCTTGGCAGGACAGGGAAGTGGCGTAGTCCCTGCCTTGCCAAGAAAGTCTAAGCACGTTGGTCATCCAAATACTACTTTGATCTAAATCCAAAGCTTGTCAAAGGCCCTGTTCCTCCTGTCAGCTGGCAAGACCCCGGCACGATGCGAGCGTGGTATGAGCCGGTTCATGTGCAGCTGCTGGGAAGTATCACTGTCCTCTGGTGGGACTTGGTGTCGTATGTGTTCCTTGAGGCACGGTAGATCCTCTACTAGCTCCAGCTCGGCGTGGTGGTGGTTTAACAGCATGGCAGTAGCCTCCTTTCCTGCATGACTTGTTTTGCTCTACCTGAAAGCTTCTCGTGGGATGTGGCAGGAGTGCCCTTCCCTCCCCAGATGACTGTGGTCGCTGTTTTATGTGTACAGATCTCTGCTTTTGTCACAGGTGGAAGACAGCATGATGGACGTCTATGACTTTGTGTACGAGGAGGTGAGGAAGAATGCTTCCAGCTTTAGGAGGCAGGAACTGACTGCCATCCATGAAACAGTAAGACTTCACAAAAACCTTGCTCTGGAGTATTTTTCTGTTGTGCAAGCCCGTTTTATCTTCCACCAGTGTTGTTTTCCCTTAGGAGCAGGGGGAACATCTTCTCGCTTTCTAGACACTTCCTAGGTTTGACTGAATGGATTACCAGTAGGAGGAAAGCAGTGTTGCTGTGATGCAAGATCTTAAAGACTTTCGTACTGTAGTTGATTTTTGTCTGCCGTGGTAGGCTTTTGTCAAGTCTTGTTCCTTCATATCTGTGGTATGCTAAAGTGAATATATGCCTCTCTGATGCTCCCAGCCAGGTATAGATAAGGGATGAAGTTGCACAAATATTTTTTTAATTCAATGTAATAAGGGCTTTCCAAAGCTACTTTCATCTGTGCTTCTCAGACTGCAGTTAAGGCCAAATACTTACATTCTAATGCCATCAGCGGCCTTAGAGACACAGCCAGGAGCGTTAGTGCTTCTCGTGGGGAAATTGAGGCCCAGGATTATTCACACCCTCACGTTCAGGAGATGCGGGCAGAGTACCCAGCCATCGCCAATTGCTTGCGTTAGCTGGGTTGTGGAAGAGGTCCCCATCATGGACGTGGCCAGCTGCAGGCGTCACCGGGAAGGGCAGTGCCCAGGGCATTGCCTAACCACACAGCCGCTCTCTTTCAGTTCCTGTGCTGCGGGAAGCGCTCCCCCTTCGGAGAGACGGGAGATGTCGAGCGCAGGACGTGCCCGCCAGGCCGCCCCAAGGCAGCGGAAGAGGTAAGGAGAGAGTCGCTCCTTCCTCCATGCCTCCTGCGCGTGCGGAGATTGTGGCATCGCAGGCATCAAAACCTGCCTCAAACCCTGCCGGACTCCCATGCAGTGCTAATTCCTGAGGCTTAAAAGAGTATATCCCCTAGCAGCATAATGTTGAAAGTGCATACAATAATTGTAATCCCTTTTCCAAGATCATTGAACATGTGCTTAAAATGGAGAAAAAAAAAGAAAAAAGAAATTATGTCCAGCAGTAGCTTTATCAAGTATATTTCCATCCCTCTTTTTGTATTGGAGTGGTCAAATGAATTAAAGTAGCTAAAGCTGCCGGCTTCAGTATGTATATTGTTCCTAGGGAAAACAAAAACGTGTTGCTCCAGTTATACAAAAGCATCCCTGTTACGCAAAGATGTCAAGAGCTAATGCAATGCTGTGCTGCTTAGGCACTTGTCAGCCTGCAGGGCAGTGTTTCAAAACACTGTATCCTGAAGAACAAATTCGCAAAAGTGGGTAGACTTCAGATGAAATAACAGGAAGGAAGAGAGCAACAAACGTGGCCACTGTGTTTGACTCCAGTCACCGCTTCTAATGGTTTGAATTTGCTCTGGTTGCTGGCTGGGGGAAGCAAGCACTGAGATGTGTTTTGCAACCTGTGGAACCGCAGGATTTCATGGTTGTAACGCGTTCACGCTTCGGCATTGATGCTGCAGCACCATGAGCACCCTCACCCAGCTCAGCAAAACACTTAACCAAGGCCATACTCTTACACCTCTCAGTGGTTCCCCTGACTTACTGGTTGTCTTGGTAGACCAGTTGGTCTTCAGTGGAGTCGCTGGCATGCTTAGCATTAATACCCATTAATTTTCATGACACTGTGCAAAATTGAGCTATAGCATCTTTGAAGAACCTATGTTGTGTTACGGTGTGCTGCTTTTCCATGTTTTCATTTCACTTCTTAAATTTTATTTCCACCCCCCACCCCTTTTTCTTTTCTTTTTTTTTTTTTTTTTTTTTTGAGATTACATTAAGTGCAGTTACGTATTAAATACAGATATATTCCCAAAGCAGCTGGTATGCTGTCACAGTCTCTGTCTTATCTCCTGTCACAGTGTCTCTCTTGTCTCAGGATTGCCTCCGAGAGATCCAGGACTTCCTGAAGAAGCACATGGGCTTTGTCTCAGCGCTGCTGGCCATCTCCATCTGTTTCGTGGTAGCTATGCCTGTTCTTGGCTTTTTTAGCCCAGGGAGGCAGGCTTCAGGAGGGGAGTTGTATCCTAAGTTAGCCTCAGGGAGCTAAGATTTAGACGCCTGACTCAGATGGTTTTGGAGCTTAGAGTTGAGTGACGGAGAAATATGTGGAGGTGACTTTGTCACAGAATTTGGGAGAGATCCATGGCCTGTCTGGCGGCGGGTGTCAGCTGCCAGCTGGTGGGATTTCTCTGCAGAAATAGACTCGCTGGACTCCCCTTCTGCCCAAACTAGGCATGACGGATGGGAAGGGGCAGCCGTGTGGGAGGGGACCGCAGCAGCGTTTGAGTTTCATTCACGTGGGTTTCGCCTGGCAAGTGAGGGAGGCTGCGTCACGGGGCACAGGTGCTCGGAGATCAGATAAAAAGTTGTCAGCAAGTGCAGAGTAGGAGATGCAGAAAAGCCCCGTCTTCTGGGAAACGCGGAGCTGCCTCTCGCCTAATGCTCCCTGGCTGCCTCCTGTACTGAATTCATATCGTTTTGAGGGCAGAGAGGGAGGCAAGGGGACAGAAGTGCTGTGATGGGAGTATGTCCTTCAGTGTGGAAGTGGGTGTGGGCATCTGAGTGCAGCTGAGTGCAGGCATATGAGTGTGGCTCTCCACACTCATAAAACAAGTCTTTTCCTATGTCTGCCCACTGTTTCGCAGTTATATATCACGCTTTAATTGCCTCTCTGCAAGGGCCCTGTGCATGTAGTAAATATGCCAGAAAAGAATGTCATCCAGGAGACTAGCGTTGTAAACATGAAGTTAGTTTTTATTCTGCTGTAATACCTCTGGGCCATTTTTTTCTGACTAAATATGTATTTAGAAATTATTATATTTTTAACCACTACTCTCTGTCTTGGCATAGTACAAGGGTATTGAGAAGTGGTAGCTTTGCCCTTAGTCTTGCAGATTAATACTCCCAAAAGATTCCTAGCTCTGTAAATGCTGTGTGAGCACAACAGAGAGCCTTGAGCCAATGGCTCTTATCTTCTTCAAACTCCTGTCTTCATCAAACAGGGGTTTGTCTTTTATCTCGTTCCTATTAGAAAATGTTGGCAGGAATACCATCTCTGAGTTATTTATCTCAAGTTGCTATGTGTGAAGTTAGAGGTGGGTATCTGCAGAGAATTTAGTGTATTTAAATATAGTGCAAGAGCAGCATGACTAGTCAGTGGAGTTTGCATAGATGAGAAGACCATCTAAAGAAAACATAGATGAAGACTTATCATTTTTACACTGTTCAGAATAAACTAGGTAAACCATCAGGCAATATTATGTGTAGCAGGCTGATCTAGCATATTTCTACTTGCACAGAACTCCTGAGTTCATGTAAAACTTTAGTATTAAAGCTTCATTTCCTTCTGGTGTAGCTGAGCTCTTTCTTCTCCAGGAGATATACCTTGATGTCCAGTGTGAAGTCACCTATGGATATCTGGTGCTGCTCCCTCGTTTTTCTTGGGCATAGGAGACACTTCAGCTGTGTTGCTACAGCTGTGGGAGCTCCCGCTCTCAAGTGGGAACGTGTTTTTTCCCACAGCTTAATGCCATAGCCAGATAAGGCGACCGCCTTTTGAAGCGCACGCGGGAGGAAGCCTCCCTGAGCCCCTTGCCATTGTCACGGCCGGATGCGAGGGAAGCGCGTGGCGACCACTCGGATGTCCCCGTCCTTCCCACGAACAATGCGCCCTTCACAGCTGCGCGCGCCGCGCTCCAAGGCAGCCCCGCACGCTGCGCAGCCCTCGTCACGCTTCCCGCAGCCTTGGAACCTTTGATGAGTTGCCTTTGTGAATCCAGATGGGTGATCGGACACCGCAGCATGGTTGTGCCTACCAGTCTGATAACGGGGGTTTTACAATGCAAAGGAAGCAGTGCTGTCTTCGTGGTGCTTTGGAATTGTCCACATGTATTTTCTTTTTCTCTCTCTCTCTCTCTCTGTATTTTTTTTTAACCCCATGCAATATCTGATGATTTTTTCCCCCTATTTTATTCTTGCAAAAGGCTATTATGAGGTATAGGCTTGCTTGTCCAGAGGAATGTTTTGCAGCAGAAATTTGAAATCTGAATTTCCTGGCTGCTTCTCATTTTTTTTGGTATTTTTAGGCCTGAGTTTGAGCCATGATGTGCTAATTCCAATCAGATGTTTTAACCGCATCTTTTTTTCTTTGTTATGTTGAAGTTGTTCACCATTTTACTGAAAAACAGCTCCCTTAACAAAAATGTGACATTTTAATACCTAACAAAATCAGAACTTCCAAGCGAAATAACAGGCAATATTTCTTTTCAAGCAGCTGGAGCATCATAGTCAGCTCAATATTTAATTATTTGTGCATTTCATTTATTTGCTTTTAGGTTTATGGGATGATTCTAACTTCCTTCCTCTGCTTCTCCATCCACTTCAGCAACAATCTTGACCGGAAAGGCAAATACACTCTGCAAGAAAGGTAGGAATCTGTCAACCTGACTTCCCTGGTAGGTAGAGCCAACTCTTGGCCTGGGAAGCTGCCTGAAATCGTCTGCAAAATCATCCAAGGTGGTGTTGCTTGAGGACACGTCACCATTATTCAGGTTCCATGTTTCCCTTTCCAGCACCTCTAGGCGCTGTGCGTTGCAAACTGCCCACTCCGGATGATGATTTATGGAGCAGCAGTGCCACATCTTGGAAAATGGACAAGGATGAAGGGATGCATGCACGCGGGCTCAGGGATGCAGGTCGCCACACTGAATATGTGGCTGTAGCTCAGTGATCGAAGAGCAAACAGCCTCTGCGTCAGGACATTAAGAAAAAGGAAGAAAAAAAAAAAAAACTATATTTAAAAAAAGCAGAGAAGCAAAAGCCCAGCAAGCCAAAGCCACAGTCTGAACTAATCTGCCTCGTTCAGATTTCTCTTGCATTCTCATCTGAGCAGTTTGTGACCCCAAAAGATATAACATTTCTAGGAAGATGGCTTTGGATTGCAGCCCAGGACAAAATTTTTGCTGTCAACAAATAGGTTTACACTAAGTGTGGCTCTGCTAATGGGAAATGTGTTCTCCAACCTGGATGCTAGTCATTATTGACTTTGGGCAAATTTCTAATCATATTTATATATATAGGCATCCAACTGCCATTGATTTGTTTTTTTTTTCTAATTTTTCTCTAATTTCAAATATTACAGAGTTCTCGGTATAAAGTAGGAAAAAAAAAACAGAAAGCAATGCATGAATTCTAAAATGTGCAACCAGAAAAAGGGCATATCATGTCTTTCTTGAAGCTGTACATGCTGTTTTTGAGTCTTAGGATTCAGCCCATCTCCTGGGGCTTGATGTAGAATCAATTTTATATTGTTTTGTTCAATGTATTGCCTTAGTTGCTTATTTATCTCTCTTTGTCAACCAGACAGACTGTGAAATATGAGAGGACTTTGATCAAAGTGCAGGATTTGTGTTTAAAATCTGTAAGAGAATGGGACTGGTCTCCAGCCAGGTTGGCAATAGTACCTCTAACTCCACATCCTCATTGTACATCTTTATTGATAATGAGGTTAAATTGGAATTTGGGAAATCTCAATCAACTGAAGAACTCAGCTTTTTAGCCTGGCTAATCTGATGGCTTCTTGTTGTGCTTTGCCCTTTTTACAAAGAGGTAGAACCACTTTTCACCTGAAAAGCATAATTGCAGTAGCTATATAATTTACAGCAGATTTTCTGACAGGAACTATATCTCCGTGAAACGGTTTTTGAAGTAATAGCAACTTCATGAAGTTTTCCTTCACTGTGGCTTTTACCTATGGAAACCAGCTCTCCATGGTGAGCTCTAGCTGTTGCAGTCAAGGCTAACGCCGTTGCCATTCTGTGGGCGAGTTGGCCCCTCCTGTGACTCATGGTTGTTTCAATAAAAGCGAGTTCCTCCCGCAAGGCCGTCCTTCTTTCCCCATTTCTGTCTGGCTCGCTGGGGTGTGTGAGCAAAGAGAAGCCGTGGGCACCGCCTGCGGTGCTGGGCGGAGATGCGCCCCATGCAGCTGGCGCGCGCCCAGCAGCCGCGACGGCGATGACCGCATCGAGCCTCCCAAGAAGAGGAACCCAACGCGCGGAGCAGCCCTTTGGCCACCGCTTGTCACTGACCTCATCTGCCTCCCGCCACCAGCAACTGGATGATGTGAGAGCAGTCATGTCCTGCACGAGCGGAGGCAGGAAACCAAGCTTAAAGACGCATTTGAGCAATGAATAAAAGAGCAGGGCGTTTGTATAAAAGGATTCGCTAACATTTTCCTTGGAAACTGGAAGAAGGGTTTGATAAGGGCTTTTTTGGTGCTTCCATTTTTTAAACAGTGGGTGTTCAGGTCTTACTTTCCCCTTTTGTAGCACTGTCTGGATGTAAAACTAATGATATTCTGCCATACCAAAAATTGGACATTGATCAAATATTCTTTATTATTTGCTGAATGCTCCTTTAAAGTCCAATAAGATAAAAGATGCCTTTTGCTTAACATTATGATTAACAGCCCTAGATGCTCCTCCTACCCACACCAAATTTTGCTGTAAAGTGGTGAGTATGGGCAGGAATTGCCTGTCTGTGATAAATAAATGTGAAAGGACTCAAAACCCCTTTCCTTCCTCTTGTTCCTGGAGTCATTTGTTATCACTGGAACTTCAGAAAAGCAGGTAAGTTCCAAGCCTTGATATAAATATGTGTCTGTGTGTGCATATTTTTATATTATGATATATATATATTTCTCAGTGTAGAACTGCAGTCCTCATGCCTGTGGCAGTGGCCACAATGTGACCTGCACCAGACTTATTCCCTGAGGAACTAACAGGTCTGGAGCATGGACGTTCCTTTCTTGAAGGAAGAGTTGGGCTAGAAAATATAGTTGCTTCTCACAGCATGACTGGAAGTGCCTGTTTTCCTGAGGCCCTCGTAGTCATTGGGGGGCTGGCGGGGGATGACTTTGAAGGGTTATAACCAAGTTGTCTTTGGAGGGTTATAATCTGGCAGTTTGGGGTGGACTTCTGCACCATGGGGGTGTCAAGGAAGCCATGTCCTGTCAAATTAAAACAGCATCTCTAAACATACAGAGTGTTTTTTTTAAAAAAAAAAAAAAAAAAAAAAAAAAATCCTGATAGATCTTGATTGATATGGATGTTTTCTAACAGGTGCAGAGACAATGTGTTTTCAAAACCAGCCTGCTGTCATTTTCCTCGAGAAATTCAGCCAGAGGTAGATGGTGCCCTCAGGAAACTTCAGCTTCTGCAGTTGAAGGTCGAGAGATGTTGCATCAGGTAGGATGCAGGGGGTGAAGTGCAGGAGGAAGAAGGGGAGCCGACGAGGAACGCTGGAGGCAGAGGCTGTTTTGGAAAAATACATGTAGTGCGTGTTTTACAGCTCTGGGAAGCGGCTGCCAAACCCGTGACTGGTTACAGGCCTGCGGATGAGGCCAGTGCTGACTGTGCTCCAGGTTGCTCCGCTCTTCCTGGAGCTCCCAGCGCAGAGCCCGCAGAGAGGCACCTTGGCTGGCCCCATGGGGACAGCAAGGCCCCTTCGTGCCAACTGCTCATCCCCTGACAGGGAGCAACGAGCCAAGGGCATACGCCAGACCCGAAACACAGAAATTTCCAAACGAAACACGTTCTTGTGCTCCAGGTGCTGTTCAGTTCCACCCCTGCCCCCGTATCTACCTTCAGCACGACTGAGGGCTCTGTCGTCTAACCGTTAAGTACAGCCTCTCGCCTGTGGATGTGCTCGTTTTCTTCTTGGCCGCGTTACGTTAGCAATAAGCGATTCCCTTCTAGCTGCCTTCTCCTGCTAATGAATTATACATTGATTATACAATAGCGGCTCTGTGGCCTCGCTGGCGGCTCGGGCTCCTCCTCTCGCCCGGCCGAGCCGCGAGTGAAGCCTCCTGCAGAAACGCAGCAGGCCCAGCTGCGGCTCGGCCCTGCACGCAGGGAGAAACACGAGCGTTCGCCTTCCGCTGAGAAAGCAGGAGCTGGTGAGAGGGAGGAGAGCCGCCTGCGTGGGAACCCTGCGCTGGGAAACCGCCTTGGGAATTCCTGGGAGGTCTTGATCTCTCGGTGTCCTGACTCTCTGCATGCCGCCTTGCTACCTGGGCCAAGCGCTTCAGGAGGAGCTGATGCTGTTTCTCAGCACTCCTCTTGCCTCCTCCTTCTCATATATACCTTCTCCATCACATAGATCACCAAGATACGTTGATATAAATATTTAAATATGACAGAGAGACAGGCTGGCAGGCGGGAAGCATTTGGCCGAGTTATTAGAAACTTAGAACAGAAACTTCAGGCGCAGCTACAGGTTTCTGCTAGCCTCACTCTAAAAGGCTTTAAAAAAAAAAAAAAAAAGGGAGGGAAAGGAGAAAAGCACAAGCCCTGTGCTAAAATGATGCTGTAGCTGGATTTGCAGAGTGGGACGGGGGGGGGGGGCAGGGGGGGGGGGGGGGGGGGGGGGTCAGTCACCTCCTCCGGAGGACAACAAAGCTGTTTCTGGAAATTCTTGGATCTGCATGTGAAACTTCTTTTATATTTTCATTTCAAAATGAAAGCAGTATCTGAAGAGGTAGGGCTGTCCATACTAGCCCTTGGTTTCCTCTGCACTCGATGTCTCGCGGCCTTGCTAGGCGGGTGCTCGGTTGGGATGCCCGCGGCTGCTCGGGGGATTTTGGATGGCACTGGTGCCTGTGCTGAAGGTTTGCTGTGCAAAGGGCTGGTTTTCTCTTGATCTTTTGCGTCACTAAGTAATCAGGTGTACTTGAACGTCTCTAGTGCAGCCGCTCCTGAGGTGATGGAGCTTTCCCTGCACAGCAGCGCAGGTCCAGGCTGTGCAGCTCGCCCCAGCAGCAACGTAAGGCCCCGCCGCAGGTCCCTGCTCTGTCGTGTGCTGTTCTCTGGCCAGGAAATTAGTCCGTGTCTCATATTTTTCACAGAAAATAAGATGAGGCAATAAGACCCAGCTAGTGCTTCACCCACAAAATAACGTGTGTTTTAGCTGGATATTTTTGTAATGGGATGTTTGGCAGTGGTATCTTCTGCGCTAGCTGGGAGGGAGGGTGGAAGGAAGAGAGGGAGGAAAAGCCACGGGAAGCGAAGATGTGCAACCACAGCTCCGGATGGAGCCGGGATCCCATCAGCGTGGGCAGAGAGGAGCTTCCCCCCAGCTCCCCAGTTCCCTGGGGGCACCAAGTGTGACCTCGATGCTATGGCGTTTAATTTAGTGCTAAGTGTGAGGATAACTGCTTTGCACCCACCGAGCCAGCCATGCTCCGGACCAAGGGGAAGAACATCCCCAACCTCCCTGTTTTTCTTTTTTTTTTTTTTTTTTTTTTTTTTTTTTTTTTTTCCTTTTTTAACCCACTGGAAGGGCTGCAGAGGATCTGCCCCCCGTGTAGCAGGACACCCCAAGGTCCCTGCGGTGCATGGAGAGGGTCTCTGCCTTGGGAACACATCCTCGGGAGGCAGCTCAGCTCATGTTTGCTTTGGCAGACCCAGTGACTCATACCCATAGATGTCAGCTATGCTGAAACCCACAAGCATGACACTCGCTTTTATAAACAGCATCCAAAAAAAAAAAAAAAAGAGGCAGGAGACAGAGGAAAAACACTGCGGACATCTCTGGTCACCGCTCCTTTGCTCCGTTTAAAGAAGCAATTGCAAATTTCCGTGGGTTGGTTTGGGGTTCTGATCTTGGGTTGAGGGTTGGATTTTTTTTTTTTTTCCATGTTGTTGTTTGCTTGTGTTTGACTTAGACCCTGGTTTAAGGTTCCCACAGTCTCGGTGGTACGAGGCTTTCAAGATGGGTAGTTTCTTTTGCATACTTTTGTGAACTTGCCTGCAGCTGACTTGAGCGTATGCAAATATGCACTAGCACGGTGTGTTGCTGCAGGCTTGAACTGAAGCGGCCAGGCGGAGAGGTTGCATTTTTGGTTACATTTTTGGTGCCATGTCGGTTGTACAGTAAGTGCTGCAACAACGTATGGCACAAATATTCAACAGCTGAAATCACATTCAATCATGGGAAACGGTGTATGTTATTTTGATGCTTTGCCATGATTTATTTCTGTACATTAAGGTCAAAGTTTTTAAGCATACCCTACTGAGCTATTTAAAAATATGTATCTAAATTTTGGACAAAGCTTGAAAACGTTTTCCCCTGGCGAGTTTCAGCAAGGGCTTTGTTGTCATGGCCAGATGTGTGACCGCAGCTCAGACCCATGAGATTTTAGCCCATAACTGAGGACTTGATCAGCATGTATGGTGAGGGGACTGTGCTGCTCTCTCTTCCCTTCTGGTTTTTGCCATCGGAGTGGAGATCTGTTGCTGGAGCTGTGGACAACATGGCTCAGCCATAGACTAAAAAAAGATCCCATATATAGGACTAGGGCAGCTCTAAACTGAATTATTTATTAATAGAATTTTTCAAAGTGCATGAAAAGTTTATTTCATCTTTGCCAATTTGCTTTCTTTTTTTCGCTGGTATAGGGAAATGAAGTGAAAGAAGGCAAGAACAACAACAAAGTCTAAGCTCCCTTGAAACAGTTTAAATGCAAAATTTGTGGCTGTGATCAGGGCTGGGGTTGCTGCCTGTCTCACACCTAAAAGCCAATCCAAGAATGTCTCTCCATACTGAAACCTTCTTCACTAGACATTTGATTTATGTTCTTAATGCTTTACAATTGGATCTTTCCTCTCCCTTTCACAGACTTTCCAAAATTGTGCCTCTGGGAGTTTGAGGTTTTGCATATTTTTGGAAACAGCCGTCTACATACATGAGAAGTTCCTGGGTTCACATGGGCTCCGCGAGGCAATGCTACTGAGTTATGTATTTATGGTGCTCTTGGGAATCCAAAATCAAAATACAAGTGTTAAACTCCTCCTGCTATAGGCACTTTGTCCACTGTATCTGCCTAGCTCTTTTGCACTGTGAACTGCCTTTTTGCAGTCAACCCATATCTTCAAACTCCTTGACTGTTGAGGAGG